>NC_061794.1:47881413-48013913 GCF_021462225.1 Girardinichthys multiradiatus | reverse complement strand
CGGATGGATAGACGGACATAAGGATAGATGGATGGGTGGATGGACATAAGGAAGGAAGGATGGATGGATGGGTGGATGGATGGATGGATGGATGGATGGATGGAATGGATGGACGGACATAAGGAAGGAAGGATGGATGGGTGGATGGATGGATGGATGGAATGGATGGATGGGTGGACGGACGGACGGATGGACGGACATAAGGATGGATGGATGGACCTAAGGAAGGAAGGATGGATGGATGGATGGATGGATGGACAGACGGATGGATGGATGGATGGACGGACGGATGGATGGATGGATGGACATACGGAAGGAAGGATGGATGGATGGATGGACGGACGGACGGACGGACATAAGGATGGATGGATGGACATAAGGAAGGAAGGATGGATGGATGGATGGATGGATGGATGGAATGGATGGATGGATGGACGGATGGATGGACATAAGGAAGGAAGGATGGATGGATGGATGGATGGATGGATGGATGGATGGATGGACGGACGGACGGACATAAGGATGGATGGATGGATGGATGGATGGATGGATGGATGGACGGATGGATGGATGGATGGATGGATGGATGGATGGATGGATGGATGGATGGATGGATGGATGGACGGATGGATGGATGGATGGATGGATGGACGGATGGATGGATGGATGGATGGATGGATGGATGGATGGATGGATGGATGGAATGGATGGATGGATGGATGAATGGACAAACATAAGGATGGATGGATGGATGGATGGACGGACATAAGGATGGATGGTATTCCCAACAATTTGATTGGTTGGCTCAAACCCACACTGTGACCCCTCCCCTATCAATCAGTGCTGCTGATGCTGCCTGATGAATCTAGAAGGCATCTTCTGATTGCTGACCTTCACTCACTGTTCTGCTGTTCTAACTGTCAGATGATCTGGTGACTGCCTGTTAAATTCACCGCCCCGCTCCTGATTTGACCAGTTACGCCCCCCTAGTGGTGATTTAAGACATACAACCTGATGCAGAAACCTTTACATCTCCATCACTGGCCTGCATGCTGACCAAATGAAGCCTTCCTCCTTGTTGCTGAGCTGTTTTATCAGTTGTTGTGTCTCCAGAGGCTGATCACACTCACAACCATGAGCTCAGATTTTTGATCTGGTGCCTAGAAGGTACAAATCATTTTGTTTCTGCTATAACTATTCTCTCGGGTTTCCAGGGGGAGGTGATGAATGAAGCAATGAAGCTCTTTTCCTTGAATTTGAGAAAATCCAAGCAGCTCCTACAGTGGTGGCTACTTCTTAGATTTTGGGTCAGTCACTAAGCCAGGAACCTTCCTACAAACAACAGCCTGTTGGAGCAGAACAGCACTAGGAGGAAAATAATAACTGAGTCTTGATTATGTCAACAAAAACCAAAACAACAAGAAGACAAAGGGCTTGAAAAGCAGCTGAAGCCTCTCAGCGTCAGAGGGTGGGGGTTGGGGTGGTGGTGGTGGTGCCAGGCAGAGCAATGTGCAGAAAATGAATTGTGCTGTGGGTATGTGTGAGTCCTTACAGATGAATTTATTCCCTGACTCTGAAGCCTACGCTCCCTGCGGCTGTCAGGGGGTTCAGCACATTTAACTTAACGCTTGGTCATGTGGTTTCTTGAGGGGGGGAGCCTTGAACAGATAGAGGGACGTGTGTGAAGGGGAGGATCCTGGAATCCTTAAAGCCGGCTCAGAAGCAGAAATATCTGCAGAGCTGAGAGTGAGAGGCACTTTGGAGGACAACACACTGCTGACCCTCACACACACTCAGATTCACTCTGCTGGACTCTGGACTGACCACTTCAGGGTACATCCCTCAGGACTCTGTTACTCATCATGCACCCTAGGAGCCTCTCTAAACTGCATGGGGCCTCGGCACCCTGGACCGCCCAGGATGGAGCCTTTTCATGGAGCTCCAGGCCCAGGATGGGATCCAGCCTTTTCAGCCTACCAAAGGGAGCTTGTTTCTGTGCGTGCCTGCTGCTGGGGGCCCTGCTGGTTCCCGGAGCCTGGAGCTTCCTGAGCGAGGAGGAGGAGGAGCTGCTGGTGGAGCTGCACAACTACTACAGAGGACAGGTTTCACCCAGCGCCTCAGCCATGTTGCCCCTGGTAAGAACCTCAGATCTTCCCAAAGTTACTGAAACAGCCTAAAAGTAGAGAAATAAAGCGCATACGGTCATTGTTTCTTCTGCACAGCTGCAGAGAAGCAGGACATGTGGTATTTATCTAAGGGAAATCTGTTCCACACCTTCTCATCAATCAGCTGTTCCCTCATATCTTTTACCATTGTTCTGAGAGATTCGTCCTGCCAACAAACACTCGGCTGTGTGAGAACTTTCTGAAGGAAGACTCAAGGAATCTTTAACTCGATTAAAGTCAAAACAATAAAACATGGACAGGTATATAAAGCTGGGGTGATTTTAGTCTGCAGAGTCAGTTTCAATGTTTGCTCCAACAAAGGTTCCGTTTTAAGGTCCTGCTTCACTAAGAATGCTGTCAGAACATTTAGATAAAATACTTATAGGAGACTTTTCTCCAACATTTGCAAATCTAGCAGAAAATATTGTTTTTACTTAGTCAACTGAGTTTTAACTAAGCAAGCTGCATCTCAATCTTCTCTATCTTCACTAGTACCAGGCTGGACCCCCTTGTCCCCTCAGAAATGTCTAAATTCTTCATGCCATAGATCCGACAAGGTGTCAGAAACATTCCTCAGAGATGTTGGTCTATTTTGAAATGATAGAATCACGTAGTTGCTGCAGATTTGAGGTTCTCATCATGACTTTTGGCATGAGATCTGGGACTGTGGAAGCTTCTGGACTCCGGTGGTCTCATTGAGATGTTCCAGAAACCAGTCTGAGATGGTCAGTGCTTTGAAACATGGTGTATTATCCCACTATCATAAGATGGGTCCAACTGTGGTCATAGAGGGATGGAGATGGTCAGCAACAATACTCAGACAGGCTGTGGTGGTTAGATAATGCCCAGTTGGTACTGAGGAACCCATAGTGTGGCAAGACCATATCTCCCACACCATGATACCACCACCAGCAGCCTGAACTGTTGATCCAAGGCATGATGGATCCAGGTTTTTATGTTGTTTCCACCATATTCTGACCCGAACATTTGAATCTTGGTTCTGAAATCCCGACTCATCAGACCAGGTAACCATTATCCAAGTTCTCCAGTTCCAGTTGCTCCAGTTCTGGGGCCTCATGCACGCTTCGTACTTACACACAAAGATCTTGTGGCATGTACTAAAATGAATGTTGCGTGAAAGTGTGCAGAAATTCACGTAAACTTTTGACCTGCTGTGAAAATGTGCAGAAACTTTTTCAGTCATCAATAATAAATGACAGAAATCTAAACCTCCCCTAAATCCACTGAAATATGACTCCATTTAGCCTTATTTCATTCATCGAGCATCAAACCTGATGTTTCTTCAAGACTTTGAGCTTTTATGGTTGAAACCAGAGCGATGAAACAGAATCGCATTCAGCCTCAATAACGTAACACACCTCAGAAACTGATGGAAACAACCTCAGTCGAATGGAAACTGTGAAACTTCTTCTGTTTCTGTCACCTGTAGATGGAAATGCTCATCAGTCTGAGCACTGAGGAGCAGAAATGCATGAGAATCATTTGAGGGATTAAGCAGATTATTTCCTTACAAGTCAGGTTTGATGATTCCTAAGGTGGACAACTGGAGACAATCATACATGTCCATAAATAGCTGCTAAAGTTGCTCCTAATTGTGGAACGATGGCAGCTTCGACTCAGCTGGAGGATGGAAGATGTCAGAGGGAGCTTTTATCGTACTGACCTGCTGGTACTTGATGATGCATTGCTTAGTAGCCAGTTTAGATCTTCCAGGACAATCATCTTGTAGCTCTGCATGGAGCTGGCTTCAGTGTTACAGAGGGAAACCAGGAGGAACTGCACGTCGCCGGTGCCATTTCCAGTTCTCCCAATGCTGCGGTCGGGTATTTAACAGTCATCCCTGAGCCGGGCCATGCCGGCCTCACCCATGTGTTGCTCTGATATATGACGTTCCCTAAACTGTGGCTCTCATTTGCAGTGAGAAGCCGATTTCTGAATGTAATCAGAGCTATGGATTATCTGAGCTCAGTGTATCTGGTACCAACAACCCTGCTACCTTCAAAGTCCCTTAAATCATCATTATTCTGATGCTCAGTTTGAACGTCACCACGTCTGGATACCTGAATGTGTTGAGCTGCTGCCATGTGATTGGCTGCTTGTTTTGCCCAGCAGTTGTACCTAATAAAATGGCCGGCAGGTGTATATACTAATATCACAATGATCAATGTTTTATCTTGATTTTAGGTTTATCTGAGTCAGTGGAACAATTAAATATAAATATAGGAGGTTGGAGCTTGATGTTGTTTGTCATTCAGGACATTTGGACCTTCAGACCAGAGCTATGGCGCTCTGCCAGAATTGTTCTGGTATGGGAAGCATTTCAGGCATCTCAGAATCTGGAACATGAATAAGGCTAGTTTCCCACTGCAGGCAAATGTGATCCATATCTGACTTTTTCATGGCCCAATTCCAACCTTTTCACCTGCAAAAACATTGAGAAGATATTAGCAGCATCACTTAAGCATCAGCTCCATTAAAGGCTGCTGTTAATAGCTGTGATCTCTTTCTTCCTCTTCTTATGATGTGATCAGAATTACTTCTGCAAACAGAACGCTGCTGTGTGGCGTCCACATCCTGCTGCTGCGAATCCGCGTCGCTTTGGGTTCGTGAACTGTTCAGCTTGAAGTCTGATGGATTAGTTTTGTTTTGGTTGTGGGATTTAAAAGATTTAAAGTTAACATCTTAACAGATTTCATTTGACTTCAAATATTTTTGATTTGAACTGAATTTAGAAAAGAAATAAGCAGATAAAACAGAAGCAGGTTTGGATTTATCTGTTGTCTAAACCTTTAACTGGACAGTTCAAAGCTGAAATTAGTCATACATTAAAGACTGTAGGAAGATTTATTTGGTTACGTGAGAAATCAAAGTCCTTCTGCACATTAAACCTGGCCTTCAGCTGATTGTGAGCCTGATTTCTGATTAATCCGAACAGTGAACTGTTAGGACTTGTACAATATAAGAAGCCGGAATGCAGACAAGCAGGCAGCATGATGGTAAGTGAACTGATTTAATCCTTTGAAAAACACAAAAACTCACTCACAGGTGGAGGCAGAAGCAGGTATGGACAGGCAGGGAAAAACAAGACATGAGCATGATCCAGAAAATGTTTCCGCAAGGAATAAACAGAACAGAGGAGTATATATGGCGTGTGAACCAGGTGAAGCGAGGAGACAGATTAGCTTGAAGCCGGTGAACCGCATAAAGTTAATTAACAGACAGGAGAGAACAAAACGTGGCTGGAGCAAAACAGAGACTCTTGAATACAAACTAACAAAAACCAGAAAAACATGAAACTAAAGCATAACCAGATCCAAAAATCAAACTTGACAAAACATGAACTAGAAGATAAAAACTCAAGCATGATCAGGAAAATAATAAACAGAAGCATGATTCAAAAACTGGGAGAAGATTATAAGAAAAAACCAGAAACCAAACAACCCCAAATCATAACATGAACAGATTATTCTTCTACTGCCTCCCCGCTTTCACGTCCTGCTGGTTTTACATCCTAAACCAGTTTCCATCAACTGAATGGCTTCCCTAGTTTCCTGGACCCCACAGAAAGACCAAAGCCGAGATCTGAATCTGTGAGACACCAGCTGTGTTAACCGCCACAGCCAAATATTCATACGTTAAAAAATACTTTTATTGACGTCCCCTCAGAGAAAAGATCCTCTTATAAAATCTAATTAACTCCATTAAGGCTGGGTCCAGCCAAGGCTGGAGGAATTGTTCTGACCCGAGTAAATTTGTGTTTGGTCACCAGTCAGAATCAGCATCCAGTACCCTGGCATACGATGTCCTGAAAGGCACAACCAAGACAGAACTCAGCGGTTTGAAGGACCTCAGGACCTGCAAGAGTTAAATCTGATGAGCTGCAAAAGATTTAGGATGAGAAGCTCTGCTGTGATGAGAAACGGACCTTAATCAGGTCTGGATCACTAAAACACGTCCAGTTTTGTTCTGGGATATTTGTGACATTGAGAACAAACCCTCCATGAATTCAGACGGCTCTGACAAAGAATATGAAACTTATTTAGTATTTTTCTACATTAACAGACTGAATTCTGGCCAATGATTGGGAAAAATGAGGCAATCAGCTGCATTACAGATAAACCAGGAGGGAATGTATGACAGACGGGAGAGGTTGTGATTCTGAGTAATTATTCTGGTACATGAAAGTCAGGAAATAAACACCACTAAATGTATGAGTTCATAAACTGAAACCCAACCCAGTAAAGACTAAAAATGGAAACCCAAACAGTTCTAACAGCACCAAACAGAAAACCAAAGGATGCAGGAATCACTGCTGTCTGAAATGCTCGAGTTGGTTGCTCACCATTAACAAGAACTGGTTCTGGTTCTAAGCTCCATTCATACAGGTTCATTCATTCATGATCTTTAATAAAATAAACTCTTTAAAAGTAAAATGTGTCTGAAAAGTTGCCCATTGGACTAAATGGGACCCGCTCCCTGCCTGAAGCAGGCTCATCGGCAGTGACAGCACAAACAGAGCAGAGAGGGGGATCTGGACCGCGCCCATGCACAGACACACCTGCATGCAGCAACCAATCCACTCTGTCAGGGTAAATGATGTGATAAAGAGGCAAAGGATTGCCCTGAAGGATTCACACCCGGTTAATGACGAAAGGATGATCTGAGCCCAGTTTGAGCTCAACACAGTTCATTTAAATGTCTTCATGCACTGACAGCCACACTTCTTGGTTTCAGCAGATAAAGTATGTTCTGCTCATCTCAGGTGATTTAGTGCAGGAAGTGAGAAACTGATAAAGCCCCGCCCTTTCATCGGCTCCACCCACATCCTACATCTGAAACGATGCTCCAAAGAAGTGCTCTTCTGTCCTTTTATTCTTTAATGGTTTTACTCAGACACCATGCAGTGTTGCTGCAGTCTGAATGAACCAAACAGCAGCAGCAGCGTGTTGTTGTTGATGTGATGTTGTTCATATGATACAACATCTTTAATAAGAACGCAATCCAAGGAAGAGATGGAGGCATGAGGAGATGCTCCCTGCTTGGAGGACTTTCTCTGTCTGCCTTTAGTTGAGCTGCTAATCAGCAGGATTCCTTCGGTTTTAGAAGAAAACTTCAGTGTTCATCGTTCCTGCTCCTGGTTTGGATAAAATCCAGATGACACAATGATGAGTCCAGTGAACTTTACTGAAAAGTTTCTGCAGTCAAAATCAGAAAAGAACGGATCAGGTTTGGATCAGGAAGAGGAAGTAAAATAACTCAGACTGTCTGGTCTGTTGCATCACTTTCAGTCTGAGAGAACCGACTCACATCCTTCAGTTTAATTTGTTTCATTTCCTCTTATCAGATGTTTCTTGTGTGTCTGCTCCATCTGTTTGGTGAGACTTAGCAGGACAGATGTTCTGCTCTCACACCTTCCTGGATCTACAAGCAGAGAAGCTTAGAAACATAATATATTTAGAAAGATGGATGTTCTTCTCCTGTTGCAAAGAGACGGTCCTCTTTAGCTTCTAAAATGTCTCCTTTCAGAGTGAAGGTGCAGCCTGAGAGATAGTGAGCAACATCTGTCATTTCCAGCTGCTCTTATCTTCTTTGGACAGAAATAAACCCATTAGGTAGCTTCAGCGTTTATAAGATGATGAGGAACAGAGCTGTAGCCTGGACTCCTCCCTGGTTCTGCAATCTGAGATCTGTCTGACTGCAGAAGATATGGACCTATCAGAACTGATAAATTGAATTTAGTACGGGGAAGATTTTTTAGGAGATAATTATCAAAATATGCTTTCTGTAAGACCCCAGCATACCCAACACCTTTCTCTACTCTTCAAATCCCAGCTTTGTGCTGGAGTTCTGCATCTCTGATTGGTTGTCGTGGTTCAGTTGTTGGAGCAGAAATGACTTGAAGAATCTGTGACCTATGATGGAGAGGTTAAATCATTGAAAGGTCCAGGATTAGTGAGGAGCAGCAGAAGCATTACAGTCAGGGTGAGATGAGGCAGGAAGTGCCAGCTGAAGGAGTGAGTGCTGCTTCAACAAGAGAAGAAATGAAATGTTCCTCAACACATTTAGAGAAACATCTAACCCACATGTTCTCCTCTGACTGCTCTACTGCCCTTCAGCAATCTCAAAACCTGAACTCATTTTCTCCTCTAATTCATGTCCATAACCTGCTTTAGCAGCACATTCCTGAGAACATGTGGAGATGCGATTATCTCATGTGACGCTGTCTATCAGTTGGTCAGAACAGTTATACCCGCTGTGGTTAAACAGCACCACTCTGACTTGGGTGTCAACCTGCATGAAGGCTCTCAGAGAGCAGAGCCACAGGACTGTGGAGAAAGACTCATTAGCAATGAATGCAATTATTTCCATATGATTCTATGGATTTAAGAGGCAGCGCTGGATGAGCACGTCTAGATAACTACAGGCCCTTCTCAAAATATTAGCATATTGTGATAAAGTTTATTATTTTCCATAATGTAATGATGAAAATTTAATATTCATATATTTTAGATTCATTGCACACTAACTGAAATATTTCAGGTCTTTTATTGTCTTAATACGGATGATTTTGTCATACAGCTCATGAAAACCCAAAATTCCTATCTCACAAAATTAGCATATTATTAAAAGGGTCTCTAAACGAGCTATGAACCTAATCATCTGAATCAACGAGTTAACTCTAAACACCTGCAAAAGATTCCTGAGGCCTTTAAAACTCCCAGCCTGGTTCATCACTCAAAACCCCAATCATGGGTAAGACTGCCGACCTGACTGCTGTCCAGAAGGCCACTATTGACACCCTCAAGCAAGAGGGTAAGACACAGAAAGACATTTCTGAACGAATAGGCTGTTCCCAGAGTGCTGTATCAAGGCACCTCAGTGGGAAGTCTGTGGGAAGGAAAAAGTGTGGCAGAAAACGCTGCACAACGAGAAGAGGTGACCGGACCCTGAGGAAGATTGTGGAGAAGGGCCGATTCCAGACCTTGGGGGACCTGCGGAAGCAGTGGACTGAGTCTGGAGTAGAAACATCCAGAGCCACCGTGCACAGGCGTGTGCAGGAAATGGGCTACAGGTGCCGCATTCCCCAGGTCAAGCCACTTTTGAACCAGAAACAGCGGCAGAAGCACCTGACCTGGGCTACAGAGAAGCAGCACTGGACTGTTGCTCAGTGGTCCAAAGTACTTTTTTCGGATGAAAGCAAATTCTGCATGTCATTCGGAAATCAAGGTACCAGAGTCTGGAGGAAGACTGGGGAGAAGGAAATGCCAAAATGCCAGAAGTCCAGTGTCAAGTACCCACAGTCAGTGATGGTCTGGGGTGTCGTGTCAGCTGCTGGTGTTGGTCCACTGTGTTTTATCAAGGGCAGGGTCAATGCAGCTAGCTATCAGGAGATTTTGGAGCACTTCATGCTTCCATCTGCTGAAAAGCTTTATGGAGATGAAGATTTCATTTTTCAGCACGACCTGGCACCTGCTCACAGTGCCAAAACCACTGGTAAATGGTTTACTGACCATGGTATCACTGTGCTCAATTGGCCTGCCAACTCTCCTGACCTGAACCCCATAGAGAATCTGTGGGATATTGTGAAGAGAACATTGAGAGACTCAAGACCCAACACTCTGGATGAGCTAAAGGCCGCTATCGTAGCATCCTGGGCCTCCATAAGACCTCAGCAGTGCCACAGGCTGATTGCCTCCATGCCACGCCGCATTGAAGCAGTCATTTCTGCAAAAGGATTCCCGACCAAGTATTGAGTGCATAACTGTACATGATTATTTGAAGGTTGACGTTTTTTGTATTAAAAACACTTTTCTTTTATTGGTCGGATGAAATATGCTAATTTTGTGAGATAGGAATTTTGGGTTTTCATGAGCTGTATGCCAAAATCATCCATATTAAGACAATAAAAGACCTGAAATATTTCAGTTAGTGTGCAATGAATCTAAAATATATGAATGTTAAATTTTCATCATGACATTATGGAAAATAATGAACTTTATCACAATATGCTAATATTTTGAGAAGGACCAGTATGTGTGTTGGTTAAATGCTGCAGATTGTTTTTACCTTACTGGACTCAAAGGAGTCCAATAAACCATTTTTCTTCTAGTTAAAGGCAGAAATGACTTAATTTCTTGTACAGTTTATCAGAGACTTTGTGCAGCTTAAAAGCAAAAAGCTGCTTATAAAAGTATTCATACCCCATGAAGCTTTTCCACATTCATCACATCACAAACTTTAGTGTATTTGGTTGTGATTTTTTATGATACATTAGGTAGTAATAGTTAAAGGTGGTTTAGAAGCTGAAACTCAGTCAGGCTGCATGGAGAACATCTGTGGACATCAGTTTTCATGTACTACCACAGATTCTTAGCTGGCTTTAGGTCTGGACTTTGACTAGGCCTTTCTACCACATGAATATGCATTCTAAACCTTCCTGTTGTATCTGTGGCTCTATGTTTAAGGTATGATGTGTTCAAGGTGATTTCCTCGTGCCACTTATTAGTAGGTCCCATTTGTGAAGTGCACGACTAATAACGGTCAGAGAGAAAGAACGTGGTTGTGGGATTGCATCAGAGATCATCTCTGAGCTTCTTCTTGTTTACAGTTGTGATGGACATGTTGACCAATGAGGTCAGACAGGAATTTTCATGGATTCTGAAGTTTGCAGATGACACTATGATCTGTGTGGAAGGTAGGAAGCTGGAGGAGAGAAGCCTGGAGAGAAGATATGTTGGTCTGGAGAGAAGAAACCAGTTGAAAAATGAAGATGCAAAGAGCAGAGGTGTTGATGGTGGTCGAGTTTAGGTAAGAGTCCAGGAGAGATGAAGAGGAGAGAGGGAGCAGGGTGGGGTGGATGAAGATGAGGGTCAGCAAACTAGTTAGCTTCTGGGTTTGGTTAATCAAACCTAAGATGGAAACCACGGGAAACATTCAGTTCGTCTCATGTCGCAAAGTTTTCTGCAGTTCATCAATACTTTTACATGAATAAAAAGACATGACATTTTCTGACACAAATGTGTCTTAATGTAAATATTTTTCATTAAGCATTGCTGGTTCTGTTGGACTACACAAGCTGCAACAGTTAAGGACTCATATTTTATTACTGTAATTTCTGGCCTTATTTATTGTCTATTATTTGCACAAAGCTGGAGCTTCCTGAGGAGGAGAATTTAAGACAAATACTACACCACAATCCTTGGAGCACGTCCAGTTTAATAAGCCCCAGTCAACATTTTTAAAGCCTCAACCACAGCGTTAATTTACTCAGTGATCAGGTTTGCACTAAAGTAAAATCAGGGCTGGTTTCCAGGAACTGATAGGAGTTTCCCTCTGCCGATAACTCCAGTTAATAACAAGATGAGGAACATGGCTGGGAAACTATCAGAGATCTGTGTTGAGAAACCAGATAAATGTTGGGAAATTCAGCTCAGTGTTTAGATAAGGAGAAATGAAAATTACACCTAGAATGAAGAGCTGCTCAGAAGAATGTGTGTTTGTCTCTCATCCATGTTTATTATTTATTATAGTGATTATTATAGATGTGTGGGAGTGAACCTGACAGGTTTCAGACTGTCTCTGTAAGTATGGAGGCCCCACTGGGACACAAATGGTGTTTTCAGAGCAAAACGTTGTGAGGTTCTCTGAGGGGTAGAACAACCGAGGAGATTTTTAAAGAGAAACAAACCCCTCTCCACTGGAAGAAAGGTGACGTAGCAGCTAACCAGCAGGGGGCATAAATCACCTCGATGAACTCTTCAAATTTCCTCTATTCCTCTGGGTTTCCTTCAGATTTTTAGATGCTAATGTTAAGATATTTTGTAATATCAGCAACTTTTCCCAGATGTTTTACTTGTTCCCTAAAGACCATGAAGAAGAACTAGTTCTGAGTTCAGTTCAAAGGGGCTAAAACTGAATGTATTTATGTTCAGCTCACCAAGCACTCACAGCACCACATTTTGTTGTTTCTCTTTCATAAACTCCTGAGTGTCTTTAACCATGAGTTGAAAACCGGTCACTTACATAAATTAAACACAACAGCTGTGCTGGTTTTTAGTGCCACTTTCCTGTATAGTGATCAGAGGTCAAAGATAAAGCAACAAAATGCTTTTAGCTGTGGCTCCATTCATCCCCTCTGTTCTGAACCTGCAAACCAGCTGGTCTTACTCCCTGCCTGCCGCAGGCTCTCACACAGTAGCAAGAGGACTGGGGTGCAAACACAACTGGGCACAGTCTATGACTTGTGATGGTTACAACATGAGTCTTCTGTGTCTAGTAAAGATCTGAAAGAGCCATACATTATCAATGACTTGTCCTCATAGAGACAGAGATGTGGGGAATAGCCTAAACATGCTGACACGTACACAGCACTCACCAGGCCCTGACCAATGAGGAAACAGACTTTTCTGCCAAAACACATAAAATTTTGTCCATTTAAGCAACGTTTACTCCCAAAAGAGCACTTTTTAATGTACCTATGAGAGCTGCGAGTTCAAGTTTGTCCTGCAAAAAACAGCATCA
Source organism: Girardinichthys multiradiatus (assembly GCF_021462225.1). NCBI lineage: Eukaryota > Metazoa > Chordata > Actinopteri > Cyprinodontiformes > Goodeidae > Girardinichthys > Girardinichthys multiradiatus. The sequence goes on along the minus strand of NC_061794.1, from coordinate 48,001,206 downwards.
TTAAGTTTAAACTAACCTAAAAAACCATAACGCCACTCATGAACATACTCTATATTAATTGTGCATTTATACTCTGCTGATCATCATCCAGTTTCATTTCAACTAATCACTAAAGGCCATCAGAGGAAGAATAACTTAAGAATAAGTTAACTTGAATCTTTTAACCACATGATGTAGTTCCTCTCTATCATAAATTTGCACCGTAAAAGCTGTTGCTGCTTTTACTGAATCTATTAGCTCCTGGTTCAAATGTCTTATTTTTTCACCACAATAGAGACCCATCAATGTTTAAAGTGACATCTGATCATCATGTAGCTGCTTTTTGGTTGAACTCATCGCACAGCCCCCAGTTTCTCATTTTAAAATTAAAAATCAAATAACAGCTTCTTGAGCTATAGATTTGATCACTTTTACCCAAATGAAATAAAATGAAAATTTCTCCATATCTCTGCTGTAATCAGGAGATCCTGGAAACAAGAACCCAGGTTTGGCCGCACCTTTAAGGTGAATGCTGCTCTTGTGTTGTGGCCTCTCTGGTGTTTGGTCGGCACTTAAAAACCAAATGAGTCACGTACACTCACCGGCCACTTTATTAGGTACACCTGTCCAACTGCTCATTAACGCAAATTTCTGGTAGGGTCAGAATGTAGCGTCAACATCATGAAAGCATGGATCCATCCTGCCTTGTATCAATGGTTCAGGCTGGGGGTGTAATGGTGTGGGGGATATTTTCTTGGCACAGTTTGGGCCCCTTGGTACCAACTGAGCATCGTGTCAACGCCACAGCCTACCTGAGTATTGTTGCTGACCATGTCCATCCCTTTATGACCACAGTGTACCCATCTTCTGATGGTTACTTCCAGCAGGACAACGCGCCATGTCATAAAGCACGAATCATCTCAGACTGGTTTCTTGAACATGACAATAAGTTCACTGGACTCAAATGGTCTCCACAGTCACCAGATCTCAATCCAATAGAGAACCTTTGGGATGTGGTGGAACGGGAGATTTGCATCATGGATGTACAGCTGTCAAATCTGCAGCATCTGTGTGATGCCATCATGTCAATATGGACCAAACTCTCTGAGGAATGTTTCCAGTACCTTGTTGAATCTATGCCACCAAGGATTAAGGCAGTTCTGAAGGCAAAAGGGGGTCCAACCCGGTACTAGCAAGGTGTACCTAAGAAAGTGGCCAGTGAGTGTATGTCCTCTTAGGTGCTCTGCAGAACATCAGATGGAATTATGAACTAGAAAGACCAAACCTAAATGCTCCCTGCACTCCACCTCATCCGTTTATAAGGACCTCAATTGAGCAGATCTACCTCCCTTTAGTCTTCTAACATTATCATGGGAGGGTTCAGACTTACCCAGTTTACTCAGAAAGTCACCCAGAACTCCTGCTAAAGATCTTCAGGAATCCCAACATTGGACATGCTATGCACTCGTAAAATGTCACATTTTCTGTTAACTGATGGACTGGCGACCTGTCCAGGGTGTACTCTGCCTCTCGCCCATAGACTGCTGGAGATAGGCACCAGCTCCCCCGTGACCCACTATGGAATAAGCGGTAGAAAATGAATGAATGAATGAATGAATGAAAGACAAACATGGGAAAAAGGAAGAGATATGATCTATGAAGTAAAGTAAAATAATTCCCTGAAAGCAACAGAAAAGTTTCAACGTTTGAGACGATAAGTTGGACGGATCCAATTCCAAAGAGGCGCGAGAGAAGTAATGACCAAGTTCTGATCTCAGTTTGTGTTGGAGAGAATAAAAACGTGTAAAACATTACTGGAGTCATTCCAGTTCAGAAAGGTGTTCATAAATTGAACCGCGACTAATTCATCAGGATAACAGACAGAACCAGCTGAAAACCGGTTCAGAAGAACCCAGTTAGAACCAATCTAATGACAGCAGAATAAAACTGATGGAATCAAGTTTCCATCAAAGCAGTTTGGTCGGTGTTCTGCTGACAGAACCACTAACTGAACTGAATTCTTCAGAAGTTAACCCGCTCAGCGAATCTAAGTACTGAGCAGAACCTGAAACTGGACCAGGAGTAACATCACCTCTGCAGTACGTTCTTCTTGTTACTGGTGCTGAGGAAGCAAACCTGAACCTTCAGGACAGGACCTCAGCATGCAGCTGGAGAGAAGCTTATCATAAAATCTTGTTCCATCATGCAGGAGCTGGAATGAATCTGGCTCGGGTCGAACACAAGAATAAAAGCTTCTGGAGGAATTCTGATCGGATATCTGGTACTGCCTCCTGCTTACTGAGTTTTAGGTTAAACGTTTCCAGGTTCTGCACAGAGAGAACCTCTCATGCATCTCAAAGAAAATCATCAGCAGGCTCATTATTAGCAGGCGCCTAAGAAACAAGTGGGATTCTTTTCAGCCTAAACTGATTCATATTTTAAAAAAGAGGGATCATTTTTGTGTGACGAAAGATGTGTGCTGAGGGAAATCTGGATACTGCCGTGTCGATACCAATCACTACACTGTTTGGATCATGGTTCTAGACAAAACGCATCAGAACCCAGACGGAAGGAGCTGATCTGGGTGTGGTCCACATGCAGACCGGGAGGAAGAACTGTCATGTCTGACACGGCCACCAGGGGTGGTGGAACCAGGAGAGGAGTGATGATGCTATCAGGCGGTTACTGGAGCATCTGACAGAATACTGATCGGAGCTCAGCAGACAAAGGGGGTGTCCCGTGGACTCATCAGACCATTCTGGCTTTGCATGAAGCTGGGCCCAGGATGTGGGGTGTGCAAATGTTGGAAGCAACTGGGAGAAAAGCTCAACAAACGTTTGATTGCTTCAGATTTTAGCACTGAGGTGATGAGAAACAAGTAAGAATTTAGACTTTCGGAGGAACTGAGCTGAAAAAGTCCAGATGTGATTTAAATAGTAGCTCAGAGCTTTAACTCAGATGCAGAAACACAGTCAGCTGTTCATGCTCTGGATGAGTCAGCAGAGAGGAGTGTGATGCATTCATGATGACCCGAGAGCCTTAACTCTGAGCAGATGTTGAGGGAGGATCCTGGAGCAGAACGCTGACTCCAGTTTGTGTGCCTTCGCTAAACAAATAGTCCCTCACACTCACACACACACACACACACACACACAAACAAACCTCCCACAGACACTCCAGGATATGTAACTGTTGTTCATTCTTTGGGTTTTATGGCAGCAGTGATTAAGACCACGAGACATGGAGGTCGAGCTCCTTTTCCATAACTGCTTCATTAATCCGCCCTGGACCATCCAGTTTTCATGTGGTTCTATTAGGAGGTTCTAAGCAGTTAATATCTTAGCTGAAGAACTCTCATAGCGTCTTGTATTTGATGACACAGAGTTAGTTTTACTGCTAACAGCTGACTGGAGTGACGTCCAAACAAAGCAACCTTCTACCTGTTAAAACTAACCTGGTCTATAAACTGTCATAGCATTTATGCGAACGTGTTATTTAGAAGTCTGTTGGTTGTTTAAAGGGAAGGAGCAGGTGACACCCGTAGCCGTCCCATTTGAAACACGCTGGAAAGTTTTGGTTTGTTTTTCAGGAGTAATGCAACCGCAAAACATCGTCATCATCAATAGTTTTAGTTGGACAAAAGATAAATAACAACATCAAAACTTAGTATTTAATGTGACGTCCCAGCAGATTCAGCCCAACGTCAAGGCGTGAAGCTCATAGAAATGTCCAAAAACCTAAGAGCTTCGTCTCAGACTCTACAGGCCTGAGTTAGCAGGTTAAAGGTTGGGCATGGAGGTGGCGCAGGGATAAAACACATGACCCGTATTTAGAGGCTTCAGGCCTCGACGTGCCCGTTGCAGGTTCTCGGCCCAGGAAATCTTTGCTGCATGTCCTCTCCCTCTCTCCCCCCATTTCTTGTCAGCTTCCTGGTGAAAAACGGGAAAATAAAGGCTGCAAAAAAACAAAAGGTCATGACAGGACAGTTAGAAGGACACTGAACCAGTATGGCTGCTTGGAAGAGTTGAACTGAGGTTAATAAAGCTGCATCTACACATGTGGACAAAATTGTTGGTGCCCTTCGGTTAATGAAAGAAAAACCCACAGTGGTCACAGAAATAACTTGAATCTGACAAAGGTAATAATGAATAAAAACTCTATGAAAATGATCAAATGAAAGTCAGACGTTGCTTTTCAAAGATGCTTCAACAGAATTATTTAAAAAAATAAACTCATGGACAAAAATGATGGTACCTTAACTTAATATTTTGTTGCACAACCTTTTGAGGCAATCGCTGCAATCAAATGATTCCTATAACCATCAGTGACACTTCTGCACCTCTCAGCAGGTATTCTGGCCCACTCCTCATGAGCAAACTGCTCCAGTTGTCTCAGGTTTGAAGGGAGCCTTTTCCAGACGGCATGTTTCAGCTCCTTCCAAAGATGCTCAATAGGATTTAGGTCAGGGGTCATAGAAGGTCACTTCAAAATAGTCCAATGTTTTCCTCTGAGCCATTCTTGGGTGTTTTTAGCTGCGTGTTTTGGGTCATTATCCTTTTGCCAGACCCATGACCTGTGACTGAGACCAAGCTTTCTGACACTAGGCAGCACATTCTCTCTAGAATCCCTTGATAGTCATGAGATTTCATTATACCCTGAACAGATTCAAGACACCCTGAGCCAGAAGCAGCAAAGCAGCACCAGAACATAACAGAACCTCCTCCATGTTTCACAGTAGGGACAATGTTCTTCTCTTCATATGCTTCATTTCTCTGTCTGCAAACATAGAGCTGATGTGCCTTGCTGAAAAGTTCAATGTTTGTCTCATCTTTCCATAGGACATTCTTCTAGAAGCTTTGTGGCTTGTCAACATGTAGTTTGGCAAATTCCAGTCTGGCTTTTTTATGATTTGTTTTCAACAATGGTCTCCTTGGTCGCCTCCCATTAAGTCCACTTTGCCTCAAACAATGTCGGATGGTGCGATCTGACACTGATGTTCCTTGAGCTTGAAGTTCACCTTTGACCTCTTTAGAGGTTTTTCTGGGCTCTGTTGTTACTGTTCCTATTATCCGTCCCTTTGTTTTGTCATCAGTTTTCCTCCTGCAGTCCCGTCCAGGGAGGTTGGCTACAGTCCCATGGATCTTAAATTTCTGAATAATATGTGCAACTGTAGTCACAGGAACATGAAGCTGCTTGGAGATTATCTTATAACCTTTACCTTTAACATGCTTGTCTATAATTTTCTTTCTAATCTCCTGAGACTCTTTCCTTCGCTTCCTCTGGTCCATGTTGAGTCTGGTACCATGTTACCAAACAGCACAGTGACTACCTGTAGCCCTATATATAGGCCCACTGGCTGATTACAAGAATGTAGACGCCTGTGATGCTAATTAATGGACACACCTTGATTTAACATGTCCCTTTGGTCACATTGTTTTCAGGGGTACCATCACTTTTTGTAGTGTAGATGAAAACAATGGTCAAATGAGACCACAGTAGAGATGTTTGACCAAAATGGACCAAAACGTGATGGAGGAAAAAAAAAAAATCAGCAGATCATATCTGGGCACCTTTATCATTTATTTGTTTATAAGGGGCTTTGATAACCAAAAGGTAACCAACCTGCTGTACAAGCAAATAAAAAACTAAAAACGTGAAAAAATAATAAAATAAAAAAAGGATAAGCAGTAAAATAAAAGAGATTTGAAATCATCTAAAATTCCAGCTGACCTCACAGAAAAAGGAGACTGTGCCAGAACCTCAGATCTGCTGCAGTCACTTATGGACCATGAACTCCTACCAAGTCTTCTAGAGACACAAGTAGGTCCATCTGCCCAACAGCCTTTCTACGATATTGTATTATTAGGTTTTAATTTGTTTGTTGACTAGAACAACTATGCTGACGGCATCATATGAATCCATCCTGAAGAGGAAATCTGATGAAGGTCCATGCTGTGGTCAGAGTCAGAGGTCAGGTCAGGGATGGTGAGGTGACAGCATGCAGCCTCTGGTTTTATCTGCATGTAAAGGAAACAGGAGAGAAAGACTGAAACACTGGATACAGATAGATTTGTGGTGACGGCATGAAGATGTCCTGACTCAGCAGAAAATGTCCAAAACAATCTGCTCTTCAGACACCAAACCTGTTTTTACTCATTTCCTCACCAGAACTATTAAACTACAGATGTTTTAAACAGTAACTCCTCATCCCTGAACGTTTAGTGAGCCAAACATCCACCTTAGTCCTGAACACAGCATAAATCGTCACGCTTAAGTCAAAGAGCTGTTTTAAAACTTCAAAATGTAGAAGATGTTGCAGCAGCAGCTCCACCCAAAGACAGCCAATCAAAACAAGATTAATTCAGAATCCTGCTGATTAATAAGGGGTCCAGGACACGAAACAGTAGAACTTGGGTTTTCCTGAAGTTATTCCTCTAAGGACCAGACCCACTGCTCCTCATGACATCTGCTTGCAAATCAATCAGACAGTAAGAGTTGCAATAGTGGTTCCATTTGAACTTTGTTCATTTATGTCTTAACTTTATACAGGTACCAACAGTTTGAATTTAGACTATAACTGCAGCTAATCTTGATTTACTTCAGTAATGTTATTCGAAGTGGAAATTGCTTCTAAAACACTTTTAGGGTTTTTACAAGTTAAGGTTTTATTTGAACCATTTTTCTCCACGCTGGAAGATTTGGATGATTTGTTTTACATCTTGAACTTTTAATCTATTGAGGATTTTCTCTAATCCAGAGAGATTAACATACAGGGCTGCAGAATCTTAGTATAAGACAAAACTGCAGTGTTGTTGTTGAATATTGCAGTTATGATAATGAAGCCATATTTTCCCACTGTTTCTTTCTTCTCCACATCTCATTGAACCCACCACATCACTGAGCTTTAGCATCTAGGTTACTAAGATCTGTATCAGGTTTATGAAATCCATGAGCGTCCATAAAACTTGTCAAAGTGTGAGTGACTGGTGCCTGAAATATTAACGCTAACCGTACCCAGAATCCAAGCAGGACTTCCTGGTTCTACTATCAACCCTGATGTGATTGGACAGATGAACAGTATGGATGGATTGAGGTCCGCAGGTTTTCAACAGGGTTGAGATCGGACCTTTGGGAAAGCTGGACCTTTATCTGGTCCAAAAACGGATAAAAGGTGAGGTGAAGTTGAAGGATTTGGAGGTAGCCCATCTTTTTCCTTTTTCCTTCCACCTTATTTCACAGACCCACAGCATGATGCTACCCCCACCATGCTTGGTAGAGTCTTTCAGGTTCAAATTATTGAAATAAATGATGGATACATTTTATCCTGTGTGTAAAAACGGTTCTGGATGATAGTGCCTGGGTGAGCTCCTCCAGACCCCCAGACTCTAATCACGTCCAATCTGAAACAAAAACTCACTTTTTAGAATTTTCTTATTACTAAATGGAATAAAAACAATCATTAATTTAGGTTGATGGTAGATGTTCATGAAGAACAAAATATCGAGGCACGTGACGTCGCCCGGTACGGCGGAGCCGGGGTCCCACCCTGGAGCCAGGCCTGGGGTCGGGACTCGTCGGAGAGCGCCTGGTGGCCGGGTTGCTCCTCGCGGGACCCGGCCAGGCCAAGCCCGAACGAGAGACGTGAGGCCATCCCCCAGTGGGCCCACCACCTGCAGGGGGAACCGTGAGGGACCGGTGCAAAGAGGATTGGGTGGCGGACGAAGGTGGCGGACGAAGGTGGAGACCTCAGCGGCCCGATCCCCGGATACTTGGGCTGGCTCTAGGGACGTGGAATGTCACATCGCTGGCGGGGAAGGAGCCTGAGCTTGTGCGGGAGGTCGAGAGATATCGACTAGAAATAGTCAGGCTCACCTCCACGCACAGCGTGGGCTCTGGAACCCATCTCCTTGAGAGGGGTTGGACTCTCTTCTACTCTGGAGTGGCCCACGGGGAGAGGCGGCGGGCTGGTGTGGGTTTGCTTGTTGCCCCCCAGCTCAGCCGTCTCGTGTTGGGGTTTACCCCAGTGGATGAGAGGATTGTATCCCTACGCCTTCGGGTTGGGGAGAGGTCTCTGACTATCAGCCTATGGGCCGAGTGGTAGTGCAGAGTACCCAGCCTTCTTGGCGTCCCTGTCGGGGGTGCTGGATAGTGCCCCTCCCGGGGACTCCATTATTCTGCTGGGGGACTTCAACGCCCATGTGGGGAACGACAGTGACACCTGGAGAGGCGTGATCGGGAGGAATGGCCTCCCCGATCTGAATCCGAGCGGTGTTTTGTTATTGGACTTCTGTGCTAGTCACGGATTGTCCATAACGAACACCATGTTCAAACATAAGGGTGTCCATCAGTGCACTTGGCACCAGGACACCCTAGGCAGGAGGTCGATGATCGACTTTGTTGTCGTATCATCAGACCTTCGGCCGCATGTTTTGGACACCCGGGTGAAGAGAGGGGCTGAGCTGTCCACTGATCATCACCTGGTGGTGAGTTGGATCCACTGGAGGAGGAGAAAGCCGGACAGACTTGGCAGGCCCAAGCGCGTAGTGAGGGTCTGCTGGGAACGCCTGGCGGAGCCCTCAGCCAGGGATGTATTCAGCTCCCACCTCCGGGAGAGCTTCGACCAGATCCCGGGGGATGTTGGAGACATAGAGTCCGAGTGGACCATGTTCTCCGCATCTATTTTCGATGCTGCTGCCCATAGCTGCGGCCGTAAGGTCTGCGGTGCCTGTCGCGGCGGCAATCCCAGAACCCATTGGTGGACACCGGCAGTAAGGGATGCTGTCAAGCTGAAGAAGGAGTCCTATTGGCTGTGGTTGGCTTATGGGACTCCTGAGGCAGCTGACGGGTACCGTAAGGCCAAGCGTGCTGCGGCCTAGGCTGTGGCAGAGGCAAAAACTCGGGCCTGGGAAGAGTTCGGTGAGGCCATGGAGAAGGACTACCGGTTGGCCTCTAAGCGATTCTGGCAAACCGTCCGGCTCCTCAGGAGGGGGAAGCAGTGCTTCGCCAACAGTGTTTATAGTGGGGGTGGGAGACTACTGACCTCGACTGAGGATATTATCGGGCGGTGGAAGGAGTACTTCGAGGATCTCCTCAATCCTGCCATCACGCATTCCCTGGTGGAAACAGAGGCTGGGGACTCGGGGTTTGACTCTTTCATCACCCAGGCTGAAGTCACCGAGGTGGTTAAAAAGCTCCGCGGTGGCAAGGCTTCGGGGGTGGATGAGATCCGCCCTGAGTACCTCAAGTCTTTGGATGTTGTTGGGCTGTCATGGTTGGCATGCCTCTTCAACATTGCGTGGCGGTTGGGGACAGTGCCTCTGGACTGGCAGACTGGGGTGGTGGTCCCCCTTTATAAGAAGGGTGACCGGAGGGTGTGTTCCAAATACAGGGGAATCACACTCCCCAGCCTCCCTGGTAAGGCCTACGCCAGGGTATTGGAGAGGAGAGTCCGACCAATAGTCGAACCTCGGCTTCAGGAGGAGCAGTGTGGTTTTCGTCCCGGCCGTGGAACACTGGACCAGCTCTATGCCCTCTACAGGGTACTCGAGGGTTCATGGGAGTTTGCCCAACCGGTTCACATGTGTTTTGTGGACCTGGAGAAGGCATTCGACTGTGTCCCTCGTGATGCCTTGTGGGGAGTGCTCCAGGAGTATGGAATCGGGGGCCCTTTATTAGGGGCCATCCGGACCCTGTACGAGCGGAGCAGGAGTTTGGTCCGCATTGCCGGCACTAAGTCGGACCTGTTCCCGGTGCATGTTGGACTCCGGCAGGGCTGCCCTTTGTCACCAGTCCTGTTCATAACTTTTATGGACAGGATTTCTAGACGCAGCCAAGGGCCGGAGGGGGTCTGGTTTGGGGACCAGTGGATTTTGTCTCTTCTTTTTGCGGATGACGTGGTCCTGCTGGCCCCCTCTAGCCAAGACCTACAGCATGCGCTGTGGCGGTTCGCAGCCGAGTGTGAAGCGGCTGGGATGAGGCCATGGTACTCGACCAGAAAAGGGTGGCTTGTCCTCTTCAGGTTGGAGGGGAGTTCCTGCTTCAAGTGGAGGAGTTTAAGTATCTCGGGTTCTTGTTCACGAGTGAGGGAAGAATGGAGCGGGAGATCGACAGACGGATCGGTGCGGTTGCCACAGTAATGGGGGCGCTGTGCCGGTCCGTTGTGGTGAAGAGAGAGCTGAGCCGAAAAGCAAAGCTCTCAATTTACTGGTCGGTCTACGTTCCTACCCTCACCTATGGCCATGAACTTTGGGTCATGACCGAAAGAACGAGATCCCGGATACAAGCGGCTGAAATGAGCTTCCTCCGTAGGGTTGCCGGGCACTCCCTTAGAGATAGGGTGAGGAGCTCGGCCATCCGGGAGGAGCTCGGAGTAGAGCTGCTGCTCCTCCACATCGAGAGGAGCCAGTTGAGGTGGCTCGGGCATCTATACCGGATGCCTCCTGGGCGCCTTCCTCGGGAGATGTTCCAGGCACGTCCCACCGGGAGGAGGCCCAGGGGACGGCCCAGGACACGCTGGAGGGACTATGTCTCTCGGCTGGCCTGGGAACGCCTTGGGCTCCCCCTGGAGGAACTGGAGGAGGTGTCTGGAGAGAGGGACGTCTGGGCGTCTCTGCTGAGTCTGCTGCCCCCGCGACCCGGTCCCGGATAAGCCGAAGACAACGAGTACGAGTACGAGTACGAGGTAGATGAGATAGATATAAGCTACAATATGTATAAATGTTTCACCATCTGTGATAAATCCGCTTTTCACACTTGTCTCAGTCTAACGTGGTCCGAATACCGAGAACGCCCCAAAATTCTCTGATTTGTTCTTCGACAAATGTAGTCAAGATTTTCTACCACTTTTACCACCTTATCCACGCAGGGTCATTGGGTGAGAGGTAGGGCACAGCCTGGACAGGATACCATGGTGTAAACAGAGACACATAACCATACACACACACCTAAATTCAGCAAGAGCAGTTCTGTGGGAGGAAGCTGGAGCACCTATGGAGAAACCAACTATGCACAGGGAGAACATGTAAATTGGTTGCAGAACGACCCAGACCAAGATTCAAACCGAGGACCTTCTTCACATCATTTTTACTTTCATATTTTTATGCAAATATAGTTCTGATTTGTGGATTTTAAAACATGCCGATAAAACAGCAGTGAAAGTTGTTGGACCTTCTGGATATTATTCTTCTCCCTTCTGATTTTAGCAAACTCTGTCTGTGTAGAAATGGGACCCAAATCTGAAGGTGGTTGCAGAAGGCTACGCTGCTAAATGTATCTGGAATCACAACCCGGAGCTGGAGGAGACGGGAGAGAATCTGTTCGCAAGCACCGGGCCTCTGGACCTTAGAGTGGCTCTGGAGAAATGGTTCCTGGGTGAGTCATCTCTACACACCCTTATTTTCTGCTCTGTTTTCTTCAAAACACGGCAACAAGGTCTGTAAAAACTGTTTCTTTGTTACTGAGGCTAGAGCTGATATATTTTAGCGGAACTTTCTGTGTCCAGAACACCTGAACTACGACTACCAGAACAACAGCTGTGATGAAGACAAGATGTGTGGACACTACACACAGGTCACACACACAGTACATGTATTAATGCATGTGTGCAGGATCTGTGAAGGTGATCGTGACTCTTCGAACTGTGTGTGTTACAGATGGTTTGGGCCGACACTCACAGGGTCGGCTGTGCTTTCCATGCCTGCAACACGATGGAGGGACTAGACTGGGAGAGAGTCTCCTTCCTTGTCTGCAACTACTTCCCAGCGTCAGTTCTGACACTGCAACACAGCCACCAAACAACACAGAGCACAGACAGAAAAATACCACACACTCTTTATGTTCACATGAACATCTGTCAGTGTTAGCTGCATGAGTTAGCGCACAGGTGTGAACCGATCTATAAAAGCAGGAGTTTGGTCAGTTTGCTTCTCTGGTCTGGACCATACTGGTGTGGGTTTGCACAATGCCAGGATGGAAAGACATCAGCAATGACCCCAGAGAAGCAATGTTGTCTGTCGATTATTCAAGGAACATTCGTGAAAGCAATTTTCAGACTATCTGAAGTTTATCATCCTACAGAGAGAAAGACTATTCCCAAGTAGAAAACATCTCAGACACTTGCCAGTCTTCCCAGGAGTGGATTCACTCTGAGCTTACACCTGCACCTGCATCTGCATGAAGAAATCATTGCTGGCCATGATTGTCAACACCATGTTTGGAGAAACTTAGACGATGCATATCGCCATACACACCTCATACCCACTGGTTGTCACATGTTGTAGGCTTAAGGGATCAACAGGACATCGACAGGTGTATAGTTGAGGCACAGTTCTGGAGACTGGGGGCACGAATGCAGGAACCTTGGAGGCCAGCGTCACCGAAGCAAAAACCATGGAGGCCAGCAAGAAAGGCCCGTGGAGAACCCACAGAGAACCTTGCCAGGAGGTCAACCGAGGGACTTTGGACACTGGTACCCACAGAGAAGCTCAAGAACACGAAGGAATTTTGGAGCAGGAACACGAGGCAGGTCCACCTGGACACCCTCGTCGGAGATCTCTGGGGCCGCTTGGAGAAGGCTCCGGTGCTCAGAGGCAGCGAGGAGCAAGCTCTAGGACCTTGAGGCTGCATGGAGCAGGCGTTGGGACCTTGAGGCGGCCTGGGGCAGTAAAGGCATCAGCCAGATGCCCCAGAGAAGTAGTGGTGTACTGGCACCTGGAGGTGGGCCAAACCTGATTGGTGTCAGCAAAGCTCAACAAACTAGAGGAATGGGACAAGATTATCAAAGGATGGTGTAGAGAAAGTCAGACAGGAAAACCACTGCTGATCTTTTCAATTGAACATTATTTTGGGTTTTTTTGTTTACATTTTTTTCTATTCAGTTTCTTTAAAATTAACTCATTCACTACACATCATGTCAGGACACTTCAGGTTTCCTGTTTTAGAGCCGTTTTCTTCCAGTTGGGCAATGAGCAACTTTTTAAAGCAACAAGCATCTTTTATCTCCACTGGAAACTGTTCCAAAGCAAAATGCCAAGCTTCTCCACACTCAGATTCCATCTTCATTTTACTGTAAACTTTTATGATTTTTGTTGTGGTGTTAAATAAAATGTAAGTGTGTATTTCATCACCCGAGACACAGGTCACATGACCATCAATGGTACCTAGACAGATGTGTCACTCAGTGTCTCAGTCATTATGGTGACCCGAAACATCCGATGCAGATATTCACTCTGAATAGTAATCTGCATGTTGGACCAATTCATATTAATGCATTGTGATTTCCACTGGTGATACTGCTGCGCAAATACTCCCCCTAGTGGACAGCAATGATAGAGTCTGCTTCAGATGTGTTTTTGGATGGAACCACTGACTCGGAAGTTATCAGCAGTAATGAGAATGGTTTTGTATCTGCATCACAGCATGTTCTGTTTGTGTTTATGTGTTCAGAGGGAACTATGATGACCAGTGGCCATATGTTGAAGGGGATTGGTGCTCGATTTGTCCTGAAAAGCTCCAGAGATGTGAAAACAACCTGTGTGGTATGAAATGTTCTTGATCTATGTATTCTGACCCATCTGTCTCTACGGAAAAACACCTCTCTTTGTTTTGCATCCCAAACAGATCATAACCACTTAAAGTGTGCCTAGATGTTGCATGTTTGTAATCTAAGTAAAACCAATGTGCTGCAGCAGGAGACTGAAGGATGAAGACTGGCACTTTATTGTGGATCTTGTTCTAAAGTTTTGTTTCCAGTTCCGGTTTGGTTTGGTTCGGTATATGATCCTAAACCTTGTGCAATCACCCTGAAGGGTTTCAAACCTGAGCCAGGATCTCTTACTGCACCTCTTCTTCTCTGCCTTCCTGTCTGACTCTGATGAATAACAGTTTAAACCGACCCAAACTTAATTTGCTTGGTTTGGTTGAGATGTTGGAAACTTGTTCATGGTGAGAACTCTCCACAGCAGACGCCTCAGTTTTCTGACATATTTAGTGCTGGTTTTTTTTTCTGCAAAGCAAATAAATATGACATAAAATCTATAAAAGGTTGACTGAAGAAAACTTTAATTGTTTCTGTGCATCAGTGCAAATTCCTGTTTTCTGTTTAAGCACATTTGATGTTCATGCATGACCCTGCTGTCTGATTTCCCACATCTGCTGCTCATGATGACTTTCTTTCCTCAGTCTGGGAATCTTTGGGATCATTATTGGATTTTCTCCTTTGTGTTTTCCTTTTTTCATATCATTGGACTCAGACACTAAGCATTTAGATCCAGGTTTCTTCTGTGGACGCATCAGGAATCATAAAATATTTCTAGCATCTCTCTCCTGCTTCTTTACCATATATCTTGTACCCCCCAAACTAAATAAAATCTTACATATAGAAATTAGTTGTTTTTTTGCTATTTTCTATTTTAATTTCAGCATCAAATTCACTTTCTGAATTGTTTTAGCTCCATCAGTCATTGCTAATTGAAGTTATTTTAATATTTAACTCGTAGTATAAATGATTTTGATTTCTGTTGTTCTCACTGTATGCCATGTGATGGTTAAAGTAAGATATTTTCTGCTTTGTAGTACCTGACGTGGTGGAAGAAGAGGAAGTAACTGTCAGCTCCTCTGATCTACCTCCAGAAGTTAGTCTTGCATCAACAAAAGAAGACATAATTGAGACTCCTGCTAGTTCTCCCAGAGCTCCCAGTATTATCCCAACTGAGAGTGCTGAAAACATACCTCCACCAGGAACTGCTGAACAGGACATCGTCTCTACTGATGTTCCATCATCCACATCCAGACAACAGGAGGAGGATGAGACCAACAATGTGGAGGAGGAGAAGCAGAGAGAAGAGATCATCATCAGGAAGCAGGAAATATGGGAGAAATCAGTGCCTAAGACCAAAATATCTGCTGGTTCTGTATCCACACCATCGCTCCTGTTGGCCTGTCTGACTGGAGTCCTGATTCTGTGGCTGTGAGGAGAAACAGGAGGACAGTAGAGGAACCTAGATTCATTGATGTTAACCCACCCTGCAGTAACAAACTGCTTCCTCTCCACAGCAAAATGGGTCAGTTAATAATTCCCACTCACCAGAAAACAAGCTGCTGTTTAACCTACATCTGTTTGAGGTCTGGACTGAAATCTGGGTCAAATAAAGTCTGCAGAACCTGTTTTGGCCTGAATGAAACCAGAATCTGGTCATCCATGAAATGCTGGGCCCAGATAAACGTGCTGTTCTCATGCAAAACAATCTCTCACCATCTGCTCTGAGAGTTTTTCCTTTTCCACTGGAAGCAGGATTTTCCCCCCATAGCTGATAAATTAGAAAGATCTCAATCTCAAAGCTCACACTTTAAAATATGAGTCTAGTTAAAACCTGCTTTATTTCCACAGTTACCAGTGTTTACATTGTGACATTAAAGGGACGGTTCAGTGTTGCTGATGTGTAGTTAGTAACTTACCTTAGTATAGATCAGGAACTGGTATGAATCGGTGGGAAGATGGGATGCCGAACTCCAGTCCTTGATGGCTGGTGTCCCTGGTCCAACACACCTGAACCAAACAGCATGCATTCAAATTGTACAGTGTCCTGCTAATGACCCAAATATTTGACCCTCCAGGACTGGAGTTAGAAATATGTGCTTTATATGTTGATAGATGTTGCTCTGCTTGAACACACCTGATTCAAATGAGTAGGTCATTAACAGGTTCCTGCAGATTAGTGAGCGATTGGACTGAGGTGTGTCTGATGTTCAGCAGTGGACTGTTTGAGTGTCTGCAGGGTGACGAGGGCTTTTATTATGTCTCTAAGCAGAATGTTAACCTACAGAATCATCTCATTATAGATAAACCATCATAACACATCCCGTTTAAGATGTTTTTACTGGGAATTAAAAAGAAAATGCTGGAGAACTTGTCTTGAAAGATAACTTCTGCTTTAACTCTCTGACTGAAACTGGTCACCAGCTAATAATTTACTCATCTCTGCATCCATGTCGGCAGGAATGACATTTAACTCTGACAAATGTGATGTAAATCTGAACAGATGATAAAAAAAGATTTAAACCTTTGTTCCCTTTCAATGATGATTTGTAATGATTGATTTAAAAGTTATTCTGTTCATGTAAAACGTTACAGTCTTGCCTTTTAATGCTTTCTTCCAGTTTTTGAAAATCTCTGATGGCCTCACAAACAGTGGATGATTGTGTTTATATATTTACAAATCAGCTTCACGACTAAAATATATTCATTTTTGATTAGTCTCATGTATATGAGGGGTAATTCTGAAGCTGAGCTCTGATTGCATTTAAAAGAAATAAGAATGTTTAATAAAAACTGTGTTCATATTGAATGATTATATTGAACTAGTCCCTGACAGAAATAATGATTGTCTTGTTAGTAAGGTCCATCCATCGTCTGCTTCTTCTCGCAGCGTCATGGAGGTGGTGGGGGGCATGTGTTAAAGTCCAGCCGCCAGTGGGCAAAAGGCAGGGTACACTGTGGACGGGTTGCCTGTCCATATCACAGGGCAACCCACTGACTCCTCCTTCATTTAGAGACACCAGTTTATCTAACAGTCTTGTCTTTGGACTGTGACAAAAGGAGTACCCAGAGAGATCCCAGGCATGCACAGAGAGAACATGCTAACTTCATGCACCCCAGGCTGTGATTTGAATCCAGAACCTTCTCGATGCAGGCAACAGTGATTTTGGTTCTCGCTATTTAGCTCATATTCTTTGGAGGTTGGGACAGGAAAGAGAAAGAATGAACACCAAACAAAGACCTGCTCTGGCCACCATGAACCTCCACAACAAAACTTACTCTGGTCTGGTAAGTTTGATTACTCTGGGGCAAGAACAATGAAACCCCTGAAAAGGAGAAATGATTATTATAACATCCTGAAACAAAACCTTCAGTCTAAGCAAAGGTGATTATGTACAGACATCTAAACCACAGATTCTGTTGGATTCTTCATTTGTGACCAGAACACAGAACTTCCTGATCTTTATTAAATGTTTCATACATTTGCAGAAGTGCTGTGGCATCTGTGTTGGAGATGCAGTTTCACCAGTATGTGACCCCCGGAGTTAAACATCAACTAATGAGATTTTTGCATCATTTGTTGAAATGTGTCACATTATCACTAGATGGCGCTTTATCACCAACAAAGAGTCGCAATAAGCTGCTGCATGAGCACAAATATTAGCTTGATTTTATGTATGAGAGAGAAGCAGAAACCAAGAACGTTATAGAAACCTAGAATACAAATCACACACAACCACCCCTGATGATCTGCATCCTGCAGGCTGGAGGTGAGGGAGGCATGGATGCATCCTGCTTGCAGAGAGGGAGGCGAACGCATCCTGCAGGCTGGATGCAGTTGGGGAATAGGGTTGCTGCAGACAGAGAGGGAGGAAAAACCATGCACAGCAAAAACAAATTGATGACGGAGGAATAAAGCAGACAAAAAGCCTGAATGGATTCAGCGATGCTCTCAGCCAATCAGAGGCACTACCTCCCCTCCTTCACCATCCAGACTCTGTTATTGGCTGCTGGGAGCAGAGATGCAGAGACACAGCAGGGTAAACAAGAAGAAGAAACAGTCAGAGGAGGACAGCTGTTTTTCACACCTCCATCTCTCTCTCTTCCTCTGTTTCTGCCAGTTCATCAGCAGTTTCTCTGCCTCGTTCGCTCATGCTGCTTCCTCAGGTCACACAGGGTTTATTTAACATGATGGACCTGCAGCCCACCAACTGGAGTTACTGCAGCTGCTGTTTACCCCAAGGCATCATGGGAGCTGGAGTCCCCCGGGGGGCGCAGGAGGACAGCTGATCAGCTGAGGACTGTGGGTCAGCAGAGTTGGGAGATGTGAGCTGGTGGGCGTACGGTGCTCAGCAAACTCTCGCCGTCTTCTCTCTCCTCGTCTCTGTTGCAGCTTCATCCTTACCTTCCTCTCCTCCCAGCCTCACATCTCCTCCTGCATCTCCCCACTGACTCACACCTTTTCCAGGAAAAGCCAGGATGGGTTGTCGCCTCACTCGGACCAAGGTGAGTGGACTGCAGCAGGTGTGTTTGAAGTGATAGGGATGGATGGATGGATGGATGGATGGATGGATGGATGGATGTATTGTGTTTGTCTCTGTGAAGACGAGGAGGAAGCAGCAAGAAAAGCAGACCTCACTATAAAGAAACAAAACATTCCTTTATGCTGTTAGAATTTATTTTTTATCTAATAAAATTTCTGTTTTTCTCCCCAATCTCTTTAACTAATGAATGAAAACCCTGCTAGAAATCTGGAAATGAAATTTATAATTTATACAATGGTCTATTTAACAATCTTAGTGAGTCACATGTTACAGGAAAACCTTTTCTGTTTGTTTTGAAGTGACCGTCCTTCATTCTTCCAGAACTGCAGAGTTCTGTTGTATCTCAGGTCCACCTCAGAGGAGAAGCCAAACATATTTTATTAGGATTTTGTGTGATGCAGAAGGAAAAAAAATAATGCATGATTTTCAAAATTTTCTGCAAAGAAAGATCTAGAAAATGTGGAACGTGATTTTGTATTCAGCCCCCTTTACTCAGATTCACAGAAATAAAATCCTTCAGATGTCACCTAATTAGTAAACAGGATCAAATGGTGTGTGATGTAATCTGAGACTAAGGTCTTAAGGTCTGTTAAAGAACATTAGAGAACAACCAGCATCATGAAGACCAAGGAAAAAAGCTGACAGGTCAGGGAGAACGTTCTGGTTCTGTTTAAAGCAGGGTTAGGTTCTAGAGCATCCCAAGTTTTAAACATCTCTTAAAGCTCTGTTCAATCCATCATCTGAACATGGAGAGAGGATGGACCAACTGCAGACCTACCAAGACATGGACATCCACCTAAACCAAGAGACCAAGAGAAGCTGCAGAGATCCACAGCTCAGATGGAAGAATCTAACCCACAGGACATCTATTAGTTGTGCACTCCACTAATCTGACCTACAGCAATGAGTGGTAAGAAGAAATCACCTTGAGCACACCATACCCACAAGCAAAGAATATGGTAGCAGCATCGTGCTGTGGGGATAGTTTTCTTCAGCAGGTACAGGGAAGCTGGTGAGAGGTAAATCCAGGAAAATCATGAAGGAAAACCTGTTAGATGCTGCAGACTTGAGAATCGGGTGGAGGTTTTCTTTCCAGCAGGACAACCGTCCTGAACATACAGCCAGAGCTAGTAGTGCCCTCCACAAACCTGACCTTTATGGAAGAGGAGCAAGAAGAAAGTCACCGTTGAAGGAAAGCCATCAGATGTTGTCTTTGTAGTCACATAGAAGACACAGCAAACGTGGACCAGAAGGTGTTCTGGCAGAGGAGACCAGAATGGCACTTCCTGGTCTTCATGCAAAATGCTACGTTTGGAAAACTAAGACTATACATCACTTTAATCACAGCATCACCACAGTCCAACATGGTAGTGGCAGTATCATGCTATTGTTACCTTTTTCAGCAGGATGAGGAAGCTGGTCTGCAGAGATGGTGATACCAGCTTCTGACTCGGACTTGAGTTGCACTTAAGCTGCAACAATAAAGACTCGAGACATGACTTGGACTCGAGGCTAAGAGCTCTTAAAAACAATCCTTATCTCATGTAGCCAGGAGTGAAAGCTAGCCGGTATGTAGACAGAATTACACTTCCTACTTATCAAAATAAAAGAACTTCCTGTTCTCTTCAACAAAATCTGCAAACTTCCATAAAATCTTGTTTCCTTACCTCGCTTCTCGTTTAATATTAAAAGCAAGGTTTTAGATGTGGATTCAGAACATCCAGCTCAGAACCAGGAGGAAGGACTCCTCCAAAGCCTGCAGTAGATAGTGAAGAAGTCCACAATATGAACACTGAGATTAGCAAGTCTTTACAAAGATGATAAGCAAAAGCATTCAGAAAGTCAACTTTGGCAAATTTTCATCTCATAATTTTCTTTAACCTCAAATCTAAATTTTATTTCAAATAGAGTAAATATTAGAATGAATTATCTAAGTAGTTTATAGCAGCTCATAACTGTTTTAATTTGTTCTTTTATGTAAAAGATTAAAATATATTTTTTAATTTGTTTTAATTTTTAAATGTTCATGGATTGAGGGCATAGCGGTAGAACACGGATGGAGGCTTCAGTCCTCAATGCTGCTGTTCCAGGTTCAGGTCCTGACCTGGAAGACCTGTGCTGCATGTCTTCCCCTCTCTCCACTGCATTCCTGTCTGCCACAAGTCCCACAACAAAATGTCCATGTATTAAATTAGAAGAAACACAGAACTGCTGCAGTAATATTTGCAGACTTAATGGCAAGCATTGCATGAGAAAATTATCATTTCAATTATTTGAGACCTGAGGCTTGAACTGGACTTGGGGAAAAATGACTTGGGATTATTTCTAATGGTCAGAGTTGATGAGAAGATGGATGGAACTACATCCTGGAAAATCCTGGAGGAAAACCTGTTAGATGCTGCAGAAGACTTGAGACTGGGGTGGAGGTTCACCTTCCAGCAGGACAACCACCCTGATCATACAGCTAGAGATACAATGGATGGTTTAGATCAAAGGAGATTCATGTGTTACAATGGCCTAGACAAAGTCCAGACCTAAATTTAACTAAGAATCTGTGGCAGGAATTGAAATCTGATGTTTACAGATGTTCCCCATCCAGCCTGACTGAGTTCGGGTTGCTTTGCAAAACTGGTACCCTGACAACCAAAAAGACCTGCAGCCATAAAGGCAGCGAAAGGTGGCTCAAAGAATACACAAGCATGCCACACTTTTCAGATATTTCTTTGTAAAACACTTATGAAACCATGCACACTTTCTCTGATGTGTGTGGTTATAAGGAGACAGAATGTGGAACAGTTCTGCACAGTTCTTTATGTCCACCCAACTCCAACTTTTAACACTCATTAACTCATTTGACCTCTGAACTTTGTAAATGCTGACCAATCAAACGTTGACTGTTCTGTTTCTGTTGGTCTTCTTGCACAGTGAGAGTTTTAAGAGTTTTATTGTGTTCTTTTATGGGCTATCTTTGTCCCAATTAAAAATAAACGACCATTGGTCATTTATTTCTGTTTTTTACATTGACTACAACCCTTGTGATGAAGACACGTGCCCTGCTTTCTCCCTCCTTGTTATTATGACACGGTGTTAACGAGTCACAGACCGGGACCTGTTTAGAGGAGCTGTTGGTGGAAGTTTCTGTTTGCTGGAAGCTCGGGTTCTTTAACAATCAAACATGTTTCTCGAGTCATTAATCTGCATTCTGGATTAATACGTTTAAATTTAAACAACGTCTTTTGCTGGACCTGAGCCAACCAGGCTTATTAACTTCGGAACCGGGCAGTGGGTCAGTCAGAGTGTCTGAAGCATCTCCAGATCACTTTCAGGTCACTACAGAACCATTATCTCAGATTAATGCTTTCAGGTCTTTTCTGTTTTTGTGTTTAGATGTGTTCACCTCTCCTCAGTTATGTCCAGTGGGCCCATACCATAACACTGCCTCCACTGTGCTTCACTGTACAGATGGGCTTTTACAGGAGACAAATGAAAGGTCCATCAGATCAGGATCATTTTCCAGTTTGATGAACTGTCTCCAAACAAAGCATTGTAAATCATCCAGAGAAGCATCCCGTATCAGCAGCTGTTCCTGTTGTTCATCCAGGGAAGTTACTGTAGAGTCTGCAGGGTTAACCTTTCAACCCAACATGTGATGCCGGCTGAAGGAATACCGAGGTTCAGAAAACAGTACAACCTCTCAGAGTTGTTCGTTTGAAGCAACTTTACTTTGAGCTGTTGGAAAAATTGTGAAACAGCAGAAAGGATGGCAGAGGTCCAGTCAAACAGGCCCTTTATAGCAGAGAACCGCCTCCCCGAGCCTGTAGGTCCGGGTTCTGTCAATGCGGATCACGTTACAAAGCACTGAGAGGCAAACGACTCAAATTTCAAAATACAGAAAACCTTTTCATCTTGAATTCATTTCTTCTTGGAAGTTCAGACATGAAGAGTCACAGCTGAATTTTTCTGCAGATGTTCTGGTATTAGCTTCAGGAGGTTCTACACATTCAGTACTCTTTGTTTCTTTGAACTGGACACTTTCAGTTGTTTGATACTCACTGTTCAAAAGGTTCAGTTCTCATTTGTTCTTTCAGTTTTGACCTAAAAGTGATTGTTAACTGCTACCTGCGTTAAGGTGTCCACCTGTTGCATTTCCTTTTTATTTGGTTAACTTGGATGGAAACTCTGCAGGCGAAGCCACAGCTGAACGTTTTGAACCAAGTCGCTGGTCACTAAAGTATCAGGAAACTTTTAAGGGATTTGAGGATAAATGTGATACTCAGGGCATCTTCAGCTCTTCCACAGTTGAACAGAGACGTGATTTAATCATCAGAGGGAAGACGAAAACCAAACAAGCATCAAGTTACTGAAAACAGCTGATTTATCTTTGGAAACTGGGCTGCAGAGCAAAATATCGACATTTAATTAATGTTTAATATTTTATTAAATGTTCCATATTATGTCGTTTTTTGTCGAACATTTTTTTTTCTTTTTGGTAAAGCAGCAGCAGAAAAATGTTTTTGGCACTAATGGAACCCCATATTAAACTGCCTTTAGCACTGAGGGTGTGCAGGATTGTGTGTCTCTGTGTTGTCCCATGTTGGACGCGCGACCTCCCCAGGGGGTCCATGCCTCTGTCCCAAATAATGCTGGAGACAGGCACCAGCCCCCACTCCATGACCACACATGGTGAAGCTTAGATAATTAGTGAAACATGAACTTTGATGACATCTTATTGTTACCCTCTAAGGTCCAGTTTGTTGTTGGACCCACCGATGTCAGCAGTAGCAACTTTAACCATGAGTGTGTTCATAGTTAGCTGTTCTGTTCTTTGTACATTTGGATTTAATTTCTCTCAGATCATTTGCCTCCCCTTTATGGTTTCTAGTTTCTTTGGACCTCTGTTCAGCTCCCTCTGTGTTAATTAGCCTCCCTTCCTCAGCTTCCCTGCCTTCATTGTGCCACAGCTGTCCCACATTTCCTCTGATTAGCTCTTCTGGTTCTCTTGTCAGTTTCCTCCTCTGCTTCAGTTTTAAGTTCTGCAAGTCTCTGGGTCTGTTTCTCTGGATGTTACTAGGTCCATACTCCATGTCCTGACCTCCTCATGTGCTGTAAGTTGTTTTAGTCGTTGCTGCTGCCACATTCCTGTGTTTGGGTCCTTTACCAAACCACATTATGACATCTCATAGAAAGAAAAACTGATTCAGATTATTTCTATTTATCATCTGAACAAATCTTTGCACAAATTCTTAAGCTCCTGGTGATGAATCAGGATGTTTTAGAAAAATCTTTTTAAATTATTGTTCTTGACGAGAAAAGGGTGGCTTGTCCTCTTCAGGTTGGAGGGGAGTTCCTGCCTCAAGTGGAGGAGTTCAAGTATCTCGGGGTCTTGTTCACGAGTGAGGGAAGAATGGAGCGGGAGATCGACAGACGGATCGGTGCAGCTGCCGCAGTAATGGGGACGCTGTGCCGGTCTGTTGTGGTGAAGAGAGAGCTGAGCCGAAAAGTGAAGCTCTCAATTTACTTTCCTACCCTCACCTATGGCCATGAAGTTTGGGTCATGACCGAAAGAACGAGATCCCGGATACAAGCAGCTGAAATGAGCTTCCTCCGTAGGGTGGCCGGGCTCTCCCTTAGAGATAGCCTGAGGAGCTCGGCCATCCGGGAGGAGCTTGGAGTAGAGCTGCTGCTCCTCCACATCGAGAGGAGCCAGTTGAGGTGGCTCGGGCATCTATACCGGATGCCTCCTGGACGCCTTCCTCGGGAGGTGTTCCAGGCACGTCCCACCGGGAGGAGGCCCAGGACACGCTGGAGGGACTATGTCTCTCGGCTGGCCTGGGAACGTCTTGGGCTCCCCCCGGAGGAGCTGGAAGAGGTGTCTGGGGAGAGGGACGTCTGGGCGTCTCTGCTGAGTCTGCTGTCCCCGCGACCCAGTCCTGGATAAAGTGGAAGACGAGGAGTACGAGTACGAGAACTGAACTCTGAGATACTGATTGTACAGAAGATGCTTCTCAGAATAAAATCTGGCTCATATTTGGGCTCAAACAAAAGGATCTCTTTCCCTCAAAAGGCTTATTTGAATATGTTCGTGTGTTAACGGCTCAGCAGATTACAGCTCCAGCTTCACATCTGCACATCAGATGGGAGTTTTTCTTGGAAAACGGCTTTTTGCTGCTTTTTTGTTCTTGTCATGGCACAGCTGTACGTCTGTAATTAGTCAGTGAAAACTAAATACCCATATTGTTTTTTATATTTTCTGGCTGAGCACATTGCTAATTAAAAGGCTCATCTGCTGGATGAGTGTTTTCGAGTTGTTTACCACCCGGTTTGTTGTTTTATCCTTGAAAGGTTGATGCTCTCATGGCACGACGGAGCAGACATTTGGGAAACATGGGAAACAAAGGAGGTTCTAAAATGAGCTGATGACTGCTGAGGTGACCTGAACATTTCACTACATCCACCACAGGGTGCTCAGCTCATGCAAATATGCATCTATTATTCATTTAAGGATGAAACAGTGATTCTGATGTTTCCTTTCATTTTCATGCCTGATCAGATAGAGTGAAGCCAGAATATTTCATGTTTCATCTCATCAGCTTTGTTTCATTAAATGTCCATCCTTCAGCACCAGGATTTCAGGCTGTAACAAATAAACAGCAGGAATATCTGTGGGAACAGTTTTACACATCTCTGAATCTACCACGACCCAGGTCCCAAGTAAGGTGGAGGTCTCACAGCAGGATTTCTCCACCACAGACCTTATGGGAGGTGTATCGTATACAGGACCTCATTAAAAGGCATAAATCATGTGAGAGAAGCAGATCGTTTTCAGCAGAGCAACCAGATGAGCGATCCTCTCCTGCATCATTAATTCATCTTCAGAGATTTGATTTTAGCTGCAGCCGAGCAGTCAGTGAGATGATGGGAAAGGGAAAGCCTCCAGTCTGCCTCAGTATTTGTTATTTATAGAAACACTCCACAAGCATCCTTCAGCATGGTTACCAATAAATCAGGTTTGAACAGGCGGCCAGTGGTCATCTCTCCCCTGCTGTGAACATACAGGAGTGATCATTTCCCAGTTCATTGTTTCAACTAACATCTGCAGGTCAGGTTCCAGCTGCACACTGGGATCCTCCATCTGTGGCTGCTGTCTGCAGAGCAACAGAGCACGCTGTTGATCTGAATCGGCCTTAAGAACAGCACAGTCGGCCGTTTCATGTTACTTCATGGAGATTGACAGGTTGACATAAATGGGTTGCGGTGCATGCAGAGCTCAGGGCTCCGTGCAGCCAGTAGTTGTACAGTGCACCTCCTTTAAAAACAGCTCAAACTGTGGGATTTATGTCAGGAATGATTGTTTGTGTTGCATGTAAGAACTGACGCAGGCCATTATGTCCATCCTGAATCTTTGCACAGGAACAAAACATTCACATATCAAATTATTTTAGGGTTTCTTCCATTCATTTCATTGAAGCTGACACTCTTTGTGTGCACGCTACAAAAGAAAAGGGTGACTCACCCTCCACTTTTCACAAATCACACAGCTCACCATCCATTTTCCTCCTGAGTGTTTCTGAGTGTTTCTGTCAGAGGAAAAGCTGTTCAGCTCAGAGGAGATGTTTGCCTTTCTGTCCTTCAGTGTCAGTCTTAGCTCCTAGTTTTCTAACCTTCTTGCATCTGATCTTTTTATTTGAGTATTTCATTATCAGCGGATTGTTTAAGCATCTTTCAATCTGAGTAAATCTCTGCAGAATCTGCTGGTAAAACTAGCCCCTGCTGTTGGCTTTCCTCGCTGAATGTCTGCTTGGTGGCTTCTTTAAAGTGCAGAATGTGTTCTTGTTTCCCAGTGTGGGCTGGGAATCAGAGGGCGATGCACTTGTGTAATGGCTCTGTGTGATGATACCACACTGAAGTTACTGCTTTATGCAACAATACTTTATAAAAATAGACAATTCTTCTGTCACATGGCTGCAGAACCTGACCAGGAAACCAAAGGAAAGAGCTGCTTTAATCTGAATTTAGAAAATGAGTTGAACTTAGCGCTCATAATGTCTTTCAAGGTTCATCTGCATAATATTAGGTTTTAACAACAGATACAACTTGGTTTCGGTCCAAGTCGTCACCTTCTGACACTCATTCAGAACCTTTTACAGCTTCAAACACATCAGCTTTGAATGTAACCTTTTCACATCTTTACAGCAGGAAATGTGTTTTAAAAACTGTTTAAATGGTGCAAATATGACAAAGCAATTCAGAGATTAAGGGTCCAAAGGACCCTTAGGGTGTATTCTGGGACCAAAAGCGAACTTTATTTTTTCCATTTGGTGCGTTTTGTTTTCACATTGTACTTTTGCAATTAACTATTACTGTTAATCAAAGCCATGCGGGTGACGATCTTTGTTCCCATTGGACAGAAATGACGGGGGCGGGACAGAACACAGACCCGGAAATGTAGGAAAACATCTGTATTCGAGCTGCGTTCAGCTCCTCTGTTCTGCATATTTATGTCGTTATTAAAGCTGTAATATTATTATGAGGCTGAAGAGCAGCTCATTCAACACAGACTTTGAGACGTTTTATTTATAATGTTGGAACAGACGTTCTCTACGTGCTGAACGCCGACGTTCTCTACGTGCTGAACGCCGACGTTCTCTACGTGCTGAACGCAGACGTTCTCTACGTGCTGAACGCAGACGTTCTCTACGTGCTGAACGCCGACGTTCTCTACGTGCTGAACGCCGACGTTCTCTACGTGCTGAACGCCGACGTTCTCTACGTGCTGAACGCAGACGTTCTCTACGTGCTGAACGCAGACGTTCTCTACGTGCTGAACGCAGACGTTCTCTACGTGCTGAACGCAGACGTTCTCTACGTGCTGAACGCCGACGTTCTCTACGTGCTGAACGCCGTCGTTCTCTACGTGCTGAACGCCGACGTTCTCTACGTGCTGAACGCAGACGTTCTCTACGTGCTGAACGCAGACGTTCTCTACGTGCTGAACGCCGACGTTCTCTACGTGCTGAACGCAGACGTTCTCTACGTGCTGAACGCCGACGTTCTCTACGTGCTGAACGCAGACGTTCTCTACGTGCTGAACGCAGACGTTCTCTACGTGCTGAACGCCGATGTTCTCTACGTGCTGAACGCCGACGTTCTCTACGTGCTGAACGCCGACGTTCTCTACGTGCTGAACGCCGACGTTCTCTACGTGCTGAACGCAGACGTTCTCTACGTGCTGAACGCAGACGTTCTCTACGTGCTGAACGCCGACGTTCTCTACGTGCTGAACGCAGACGTTCTCTACGTGCTGAACGCAGACGTTCTCTACGTGCTGAACGCCGACGTTCTCTACGTGCTGAACGCAGACGTTCTCTACGTGCTGAACGCCGACGTTCTCTACGTGCTGAACGCCGACGTTCTCTACGTGCTGAACGCCGACGTTCTCTACGTGCTGAACGCCGACGTTCTCTACGTGCTGAACGCCGACGTTCTCTACGTGCTGAACGCAGACGTTCTCTACGTGCTGAACGCAGACGTTCTCTACGTGCTGAACGCAGACGTTCTCTACGTGCTGAACGCCGACGTTCTCTACGTGCTGAACGCAGACGTTCTCTACGTGCTGAACGCAGACGTTCTCTACGTGCTGAACGCCGACGTTCTCTACGTGCTGAACGCCGACGTTCTCTACGTGCTGAACGCCGACGTTCTCTACGTGCTGAACGCAGACGTTCTCTACGTGCTGAACGCAGACGTTCTCTACGTGCTGAACGCCGACGTTCTCTACGTGCTGAACGCCGACGTTCTCTACGTGCTGAACGCCGACGTTCTCTACGTGCTGAACGCCGACGTTCTCTACGTGCTGAACGCCGACGTTCTCTACGTGCTGAACGCAGACGTTCTCTACGTGCTGAACGCCGACGTTCTCTACGTGCTGAACGCAGACGTTCTCTACGTGCTGAACGCTTGAGTGTATTCACACCTGCACAGAAGGATCGGACCAAGGAGGGAAACAAACTCTGGTCCGTTTAAAGCGGAACCAAAAGTGGCAGGTGTGAATACATCCTAAAACAACTGTTCTAAGGCTGGGCTCAAAGGTATAGATTTTCCTCAACATAAACTGGGAGCTTGTTCCATAGAAGAGGAACCAGACCACTGAAAGATCTGCCTCCCATTCTACCTTTAAATTCTAGGAACCACCAGTAAACCTGAAGAAACCAGTTTAAAATGGGGTTGAAAGCACATGTACTGGTCCAAGACCACACCAAGGTTCCTTACATAAGATCAGGAGGCCGCGTTAATGGCACCCAGAGTCAGCGACTGTCCAAGCTGTTTGTTCTTCAGATGTTCTGATCCAAATACAAAAATGTATGAAATCTGTGTTGTCTGTATTTTAAAGCAGAAGATTAAGTCATCCAGGATTTAGTGGAATCGTATATACAGAAGAGAGAAGTGGCCCGAGTATCAGGCCCAGACGGGTGACAGAGGTGGATGAAACTGCTTGCTATTTATTAGATTTAGCTTTGTATGTTATACTTAGTTTTCTTTTTACTGAGATATTAGGCTTCTTAACCGGGAACTGAGACCGAATTTTGTACCTTAACAGATGAATGGTATGATAATAAAAATCCTTGAATCCTTAGAAAAATGAGGAGTTGAACAAATAACACTGAAAGTTATGAAACAAAGAGTCCAAAAAATCCCAAAAACACGACACAAAGAGCAGAACCAAAGACAGAGATCCAACAAACAGACTGAATAAAGCAGGGAGTAAGGTCTTCTGAGGACAGGTGATGACAGGTGGGAGACTAAACAACCAACGTTAGAGCAGCTGAGTGAGGAGACCAGAGAACCACAGACAGGGGGAACCTAAAGGAACCTAAAGGACCGAACAACAGAACATGACTCAACATGAGCAAGACCCCAAACACGACAGCAACAGGCGAGGGAAACAGGAGGTAACCAGACTAACCACAACAAACTTGGAAACTACAACTTAGAAACTCAAAATAGAACCAGAACTACCACTAAACGAACAGAACAGTCCAAATCATCCCGACACCAGCACTGAATGTTGATTGGTGGAAATCCGCCTTCTTTTTAGCTAATTTTAAATCCGAGACATCATGTCCACCACCAACATTACTGGCAGCTAACTGGATCAGATGCACCGCCGGACCCACTTGTCACCATTTGATCAGTAGTTCTGGTTGTGTAAGAAGTGTTGTGTGTTTGCAGTGGTTCCATTTAAGCCTCCCAGGCAGGATTTAGCTGAGAATCTGTTCGTTTCATTTCACTACATCACATCCTGGCAAGTTTTCTGCCTGGGACACTTTTCTGCGCGTTGGATCAGATTTTGTGCTGAGAAAGAAAAGTGTCACATTTGGTGAGTTTGGGGAGTCAGTGAAAACCGAGTCAAAGTTTCATAAACAACAGCGAGAGGCGGAGGGATCAGTCTATGTTACTGTCAAAGTGCAGCAAAGCGTGGCACACATCTCCAGGGTGCAGCACATCACTCTCCGCTTCGCTGTGTCTCTCTGAGCTTCAGTGTTCATGTCTCTTTGCTTTGTTTCGTGGGTCAGATTGTGTGTGTATGCGTGGCCCTGGGGCCGTGTGCTGTCTGAAAAGACTCGAGTCCGGGTCCCGAGGTTACAGGGGAATGAATCCTGACCTACATCGAGCTGCATCTTAACTCGCAACACAAGCAGCCACCATTACAACAACCCCCCAGCAGGCGTAATGAGTGAGTGTACTGCAGGCGGTGGGATGTCCTCGCCGGTCTCAGCTGACAGAACGGTGACACACTCCTGTTTCAGACACTTCCTCCTGAATTTAATCTGAGAGATGATCCACTTCTATAAAAACACTGTCTAATAAAACTGAGAAAATCTAGAAGTATAATGTTGCAGCTGCTGGCTGTCAAGGCAACAAACATTAAAATGTGCTTAAAGAGAACATTTCAGCTGATACATTTAAAATCAATTAAGCTAAAAGAACTTTAGTTTATTGGTTAATTAAGGAAACCCTTTCACCCAAACCTTCAAGACCAAAGACAAAACAATAATAGATCTAATGTGTGGCAAACCCAGCCCCAAGATTAATGCAGGACCTTTTGAGTTTATGGTACTTATGGTGTTACTTAAGTACACCATATTAAGTTTACTTATGGTGTTTCAGATTAATGGAGGACACCCTCCACCTCGTTAAGGTGGTGTTTATGAGTGTGGAGTTGTTTGGGTGACAATAGATCTGAACAGGGTCTCAACCAGGAAACGGTGAATTATCCTTCCACGTAAGGTGGATCAAGGCTTTATTTGCAGTGGTGAGAAAAATTGAGAAATTCTGTATTTACCCCTGAGATGGTCCTGAAATATGAATGATGATGAGATTCTGGATGCCAGCAGCTGAGAAGAGCTTCCTCTGTAGGGTAGACTTGTTGATCCTCCACATTGAAAAGACCCTAACCCCAACCTGTCACTTCGGTCATCATGTTGTTTTTGAAAGCGCTCCATAAATAAACCTTGAGTGGCTAATCTGATCAAGAGGCCGTGCTTTGGAGGTTTTCCAGGTGCCTTCACCCTGGGGAAAGACCCCAGGACAGGGGTCTCCAAGTCAAGTCCTCAAGAGCTACTATTCTGCAACTTTCAGATGCATCCCTGCTCCAACACACCTGAATCAATTGACTAAATTACCTTCTCATTATGTCATCAGGTTTTGTAGAGGTCCTGGTAACAAACCATTTAGGTGTTTTAGACCAGGGTTGAATCTAAAGGTTTCAGAACAGTTGCTCTTGAGACCCAGAGTTGGAGCCCCCCGCCCCAAGAAAAAGACAAATATCCTTTCTGGTGCAGTGAAACCTCAAGATCCTCCAGAATGAAATGAAGAGAGCTGCTGAGGAGAAGGTTGTCTGGGTTTTCCTGCTGTCCCTGCTAACTTCACTACCTAACTGGCCAATTATTAATGAAACTAGCTTTTTTGTATTTTAAAGTATTATCATGGTAAAAAAAAATGAACCAAGATAAACAAAGTCAGTAACAGAAAGCTACATGAAACCACACGCATCCCATCTGCAGAATCAGCTGTCAGGACAGAGTCAACATTCATCGGGTCCTCAGCTGGTCTCAGATGATCATATCACACTGTTTTATGCATGTTTTTTAAAATCTAGAATAATCTTTAACATCAACAAATCTCAGCAGTCATTTTTCTGTTTGTGTTTATCCATCTCTCCAGCTGATGTGGAGGAAGTTTGGTCCACTGTCCACTGAAGGCCCCACCAAAGCATTTCAGGCTGAGGTCTGAACTTTGATTAAGCCTTTGCGGCACCTTGATTTTCTTTTCCAGGCATTTTGTTGTAGATTGTCTGTTGTTTTTGGATCACCGTCCTGTTGATGGCCCAGTTTGAACCGGGCTTCAGCTGTCGGACACACGGAGTCACATTTGACATCCAACCCTCTCGTGCACAGTGGTCACCGCAGTGCACAACTATCCACAATACATCTTCATTTATGTGTGTGGATGTTTATGGTATACTTCCATGGATGTGGGTTATTCCATACACTGCCTCCTACTGGCCAACAAGTGTAAGTTCACATAAACATCCATGACTGACAGCTAACCAGAAACGGTATCACATCTTAAATATTTTCAAATCTTTCTATATCCTGAGATGCTTACAGGTAAATGAATACTGGCTTTATCAATTATTTACTAATAGAACTGTTATAACTGTTCTCAAAAATACAGATTTTTCTTTGGTTAGAAAGTTGCAATTCATTATTTCCATTAAAGCGTAGATTATGCTTCACTAGCGATATTGTTGGCAGTACTGCTTCTATCAGCTCCTGAAAATACTTCAACTGCAGTAAAACCTATGAAGGTCAGTGGAGCTGAGGATGCTGAACCACCTGAAGACGTGAGGATGTGCGATGAGTCAAATTCACGATCAGAATGAGAGATGAGTGAGATGGGAGGAAATGGGAGTCAGTTCATTTTTTAATACATATATATATATATATATATATATGTGTACAGGGGTTGGACAATGAAACTGGAACACCTGGTTTTAGACCACAATAATTTATTAGTATGGTGTAGGGCCTCCTTTTGCGGCCAATACAGCATCAATTCATCTTGGGAATGACATATACAAGTCCTGCACAGTGGTCAGAGGGATTTTAAGCCATTCTTCTTGCAGGATAGTGGCCAGGTCACTACGTGATACTAGTGGAGGAAAACGTTTCCTGACTCGCTCCTCCAAAACACCCCAAAGTGGCTCAATAATATTTAGATCTGGTGACTGTGCAGGCCATGGGAGATGTTCAACTTCACTTTCATATTCATCAAACCAATCTTTCACCAGTCTTGCTGTGTGTATTGGTGCATTGTCATCCTGCAAAATTTGTTTCTCCTTGCACCATTGAAACCGACGTTTGGCATTGGCATGAGTGACCAAAGGTTTGTCTATAGCAGCCCGGCCGTGTATATTGACCCTGTGGAGCTCCCGACGGACAGTTCTGGTGGAAACAGGAGAGTTGAGGTGCACATTTAATTCTGCCGTGATTTGGGCAGCCGTGGTTTTATGTTTTTTGGATACAATCCGGGTTAGCACCCGAACATCCCTTTCAGACAGCTTCCTCTTGCGTCCACAGTTAATCCTGTTGGATGTGGTTCGTCCTTCTTGGTGGTATGCTGACATTACCCTGAATACCGTGGCTCTTGATACATCACAAAGACTTGCTGTCTTGGTCACAGATGCGCCAGCAAGACGTGCACCAACAATTTGTCCTCTTTTGAACTCTGGTACAGGTCCTTCTCAAAATATTAGCATATTGTGATAAAGTTCATTATTTTCCATAATGTAATGATGAAAATTTAACATTCATATATTTTAGATTCATTGCACACTAACTGAAATATTTCAGGTCTTTTATTGTCTTAATACGGATGATTTTGGCATACAGCTCATGAAAACCCAAAATTCCTATCTCACAAAATTAGCATATCATTAAAAGGCTCTCTAAACGAGCTATGAACCTAATCATCTGAATCAACGAGTTAACTCTAAACACCTGCAAAAGATTCCTGAGGCCTTTAAAACTCCCAGCCTGGTTCATCACTCAAAACCCCAATCATGGGTAAGACTGCCGACCTGACTGCTGTCCAGAAGGCCACTATTGACACCCTCAAGCAAGAGGGTAAGACACAGAAAGAAATTTCTGAACGAATAGGCTGTTCCCAGAGTGCTGTATCAAGGCACCTCAGTGGGAAGTCTGTGGGAAGGAAAAAGTGTGGCAGAAAACGCTGCACAACGAGAAGAGGTGACCGGACCCTGAGGAAGATTGTGGAGAAGGGCCGATTCCAGACCTTGGGGGACCTGCGGAAGCAGTGGACTGAGTCTGGAGTAGAAACATCCAGAGCCACCGTGCACAGGCGTGTGCAGGAAATGGGCTATAGGTGCCGCATTCCCCAGGTCAAGCCACTTCTGAACCAGAAACAGCGGCAGAAGCGCCTGACCTGGGCTACAGAGAAGCAGCACTGGACTGTTGCTCAGTGGTCCAAAGTACTTTTTTCGGATGAAAGCAAATTCTGCATGTCATTCGGAAATCGAGGTGCCAGAGTCTGGAGGAAGACTGGGGAGAAGGAAATGCCAAAATGCCAGAAGTCCAGTGTCAAGTACCCACAGTCAGTGATGGTCTGGGGTGCCGTGTCAGCTGCTGGTGTTGGTCCACTGTGTTTTATCAAGGGCAGGGTCAATGCAGCTAGCTATCAGGACATTTTGGAGCACTTCATGCTTCCATCTGCTGAAAAGCTTTATGGAGATGAAGATTTCATTTTTCAGCATGACCTGGCACCTGCTCACAGTGCCAAAACCACTGGTAAATGGTTTACTGACCATGGTATCACTGTGCTCAATTGGCCTGCCAACTCTCCTGACCTGAACCCCATAGAGAATCTGTGGGATATTGTGAAGAGAACGTTGAGAGACTCAAGACCCAACACTCTGGATGAGCTAAAGGCCGCTATCGAAGCATCCTGGGCCTCCATAAGATCTCAGCAGTGCCACAGGCTGATTGCCTCCATGCCACGCCGCATTGAAGCAGTCATTTCTGCAAAAGGATTCCCGACCAAGTATTGAGTGCATAACTGTACATGATTATTTGAAGGTTGACGTTTTTTGTATTAAAAACACTTTTCTTTTATTGGTCGGATGAAATATGCTAATTTTGTGAGATAGGAATTTTGGGTTTTCATGAGCTGTATGCCAAAATCATCCGTATTAAGACAATAAAAGACCTGAAATATTTCAGTTAGTGTGCAATGAATCTAAAATATATGAATGTTAAATTTTCATCATTACATTATGGAAAATAATGAACTTTATCACAATATGCTAATATTTTGAGAAGGACCTGTATGTCACCCATAATGTTGTGTGCATTTCAATATTTTGAGCAAAACTGTGCTCTTACCCTGCTAATTGAACCTTCACACTCTGCTCTTACTGGTGCAATGTGCAATCAATGAAGACTGGTTACCAGGCTGGTCCAATTTAGCCATGAAACCTCCCACACTAAAATGACAGGTGTTTCAGTTTCATTGTCCAACCCCTGTATATACAATACAGACCAAAGGTTTGGACACACCTTCTCATTCAAAGAGTTTTCTTTATTTTCATGACTATGAATATTGTAGCTTCACACTGAAGGCATCAAAACTATGGATTAACAAATGTGGAATTATACAATGAACAAAAAAGTGTGAAACAACTGAAAATATGTCTTATATTCTAGGTTCTTCAAAGTAGCCACCTTTTGCTTTGATTACTGCTCCACACTCTTGGCATTCTGTTGATGAGCTTCAAGAGGTAGTCACCTGAAATGGTTTTCACTTCACAGGTGTGCCCTGTCAGGTTTAATAAGTGGGATTTCAAGCCTTATAAATGGGGTTGGGACCATCAGTTGTGTTGTGCAGGAGGTGGATACTGTACACAGCTGATAGTCCTACTGAATAGACTGTTAGAATTTGTATTATGGCAAGAAAAAAGCAGCTAAGTAAAGAAAAACGAGTGGCCATCATTACTTTAAGAAATGAAGGTCAGTCAGTCCGAACAATTGGGAAAACTTTGAAAGTGTCTCCAAGTGCAGTCGCAAAAACCATCAAGCGCTACAAAGAAACTGGCTCACATGAGGAACGCCCCAGGAAAGGAAGACCAAGAGTCACCTCTGCTGCGGACGATAAGTTCATCCGAGTCACCAGCCTCAGAAATCGCAGGTTAACAGCAGCTCAGATTAGAGAACAGGTCAATGCCACACAGAGTTCTAGCAGCAGACACATCTCTAGAACAACTGTTAAGAGGAGACTGTGTGAATCAGGCCTTCATGGTAAAATAGCTGCTAGGAAACCACTGCTGAGGACAGGCAACAAGCAGAAGAGACTTGTTTGGGCTAAAGAACACAAGGAATGGACATTAGACCAGTGGAAATCTGTGATTTGGTCTGATGAGTCCAAGTTTGAGATCTTTGGTTCCAACCACCGTGTCTTTGTGTGGCGCAGAAGAGGTGAACGGATGGACTCTACATGCCTGGTTCCAACCGTGAAGCATGGAGGAGGAGGTGTGATGAGGTGCTGCGCCAGATGACCTGGTCTCCACAGTCACAGATCTGAACCCAGTCGAGATGGTTTGGGGTGAGCTGGACCGCAGAGTGAAGGCAAAAGGGCCAACAAGTGCTAAGCATCGCTGGGAACTCCTTCAAGACTGTTGGAAAACCATTTCAGGTGACTACCTCTTGAAGCTCATCAACAGAATGCCAAGAGTGTGTGGAGCAGTAATCAAAGTAAAAGGTGGCTACTTTGAAGAACCTAGAATATAAGACATATTTTCAGTTGTTTCACACTTTTTTGTTCAGTATATAATTCCACATGTGTTAATTCATAGTTTTGATGCCTTCAATGTGAAGCTACAATATTCATAGTCATGAAAATAAAGAAAACTCTTTGAATGAGAAGGTGTGTCCAAACCTTTGGTCTGTACTGTATATATATTGAATGGTCACATATTTAGCCACAGAAATTCCACATTATTCTATGTTTTTTCTTCTTGGGATGATACTGTATTTATCTATTTGTCACACAGTCTAAACACACGTTTTCAATTTGAGTGAATATGTGGAAAAACTGATTGAATGAATTAAGACATTTTATTATTATATTTTGTAAAGATCCCTGAAAACAGGAACAATCTGAAGTAAAATTATTATAATTTATGCATGAAATTGCTTCAATACTTTGGTATACAGAGAAGCTTATGGTGCCCACTGTGGCTTCAAAAACAGCCCAAATCATCAACCTTCCACCATCGTGCTTGAGATTTTAATCAGAGGTGCTGATATGCTGTGTTTGGACAGACTGTGTCTCCTCATAACATTATGTCCCTGGAATATTGTCCAAGTTTGCTACAAAGATAAGATTTTAAATATAGAGTTTTTACTTAATTGAAGATTTATTGTCAAACATTGTTGTTTTGCTCACAACCCGTAATATTTTCTTTCTATGCAAAATGACTCAGTTTTTATCTTTTTTAAATAAAAGGGTGTGTGAATCATGCTGCACTTTATGTAACACGATTACAGTAAGGCAGGCCAGAAGGTTGGAGAACCAAAGCCCCGCCTTGTCCTGAAGGCTAAACTCCCACGCTATAAATGTGTTATTCTGCAGCTTCAGGTGTTCAAACCAACCCACTGAACCCCTTCTAGCTAAAGCTGCAAATGTTTAAAAGGACAACTCAGTGAAGTTGGCTTTCTGGGAGTTTGAACTGAGATTTCTGAATGCAGAAACTGTGTCCCTTTGTAATGTTAATCACAGCATTGTGTCTTGCTCTGACTCAGGCTTAAAATGCACAGATAATCTGCTGCAACTCTAGTGTGGCCTGGAGGAGATCAGCCTCTGGTTCTACTGAGGTGTTCAGGGAGCCCAGATTGCTTTGATAGCTGCCTTCGGGTCATCTGCCATGTTGGTTCTGGTGTCTCTCATTTTCCTCTTGACAATCCTCCATAGATTCTCTATGATGTTCTGGTCAGTCCAGTTTGCGTGCCAATCAAGCACAGTAACACCGTTCCTTTGGCATTGTGGGGCGGTACCAAGTCCTGCGGGAAAATAAAACCAGCATTTCCATACAGCTCTAAAATGTCCTGATAGATTGTTGCATTGACTCAGGACTTCAGAAAACACAGTGGACCAGAACAAGTAGATGACACAGCACCCAAACCATTACTGACTGTGGAAACTTCACACTGGACTTCAAGCTACGTGGATTCTGTGCCTTGACCTTGATCTCCAGAAAAAATTCAGAATTTACTTTCATCTGAAAACAGGACTTTGGACCATTGAGCAACAGTCCAGTTCCTTCTCTCCTCAGCCCAGGTAAGATGCTTCTGATGTCTCTGGTTCAGGAGTGGCTTGACACCAGGAATGCGACATTTGTAGCCCATGTCTAGTATCCGTCTGTGTGTGGTGGCTCTTGATGCACCGACTCCAGCCTCAGCTCATTCCTTGTGAAGCTTCCCAAATTCTTGAATGGACTTTGTTTAAAAGTTCTATCAAGGCTGCGGCTCTCCCTGTTGCTGGTGCACCTTTTCCTACCACACTTCTTCCCTCCACTCAATTTTCTGTTAATATGCTTGGATACAGAACAACCACCTTCTTCAGCAATGGTCTTTTGTGGCTTTCCCTCCTTGTGAAGGGTGTCAATGACTGTCTTCTAGTCATCTGTCTGATTGTATGACCTATGACCCAAGTGAGAGCCTATTCAAAGGGTCAGGAAACCTTTGTAGGTGTTTAACTGATTAGGGTGAGACTATGAGTGTCCAATAATTAACTTTTTCACAGTATTTTAATTTCCTGAGACACTGAATTTTGGGGGTTTTATTACCTGTAAGCCACAATCATCAAAATTACAAGAAACAAAGGCTTGGAATATATCGCTCTGTGTCATGATTCTATATAATACATGAATTTTATGCACTTTTATGTAATATTCAAATTTTCTTAGATGTACCTGTATCATTCATGCTCGTCAATAAAGCTGTTGGAATCAATAGAAGATTATGCTATTTTGAGCCGCTGCCTC
This sequence comes from Girardinichthys multiradiatus, assembly GCF_021462225.1. NCBI lineage: Eukaryota > Metazoa > Chordata > Actinopteri > Cyprinodontiformes > Goodeidae > Girardinichthys > Girardinichthys multiradiatus. The sequence goes on along the minus strand of NC_061794.1, from coordinate 47,963,030 downwards.
TGCTCTCATTCATTTCAATGAGATGTTTTAGTGCCTTTATAAATATTTGAAAAATGCCAAATAATGCATGTAGAACAGGGACATATAAATGCAGCTGGACTGTGATCACTCAGCATCCCATCAAAATAAAGCCATCAGATACTAATAACAACAATATCTTTGAGTGCAATGAATTGAATCAAATAATATTTGTCATCTATGTTAAGACACAGAACAAGAAATTAGTAATGATCAACAACTATTATGGAGTGCCACAAAGTTTTTTATCTTATTCATAAATGACTTACCAGACTGTTGGCCATCAAATGTAACCTGCCAGATATATGCAGATGATGAAGTTTTGTGTAATTATGCAAACTATAAACAAGCTGCACAATAATTGACTGCTGCTTTGTGAGATGTGGATTCAGAGTTCTCACATTTTAATATATTCAAAGCTATTTACTTAAAAACAAGGCAAACTTGTGCATACTGCCTTATGGATCATCATAGACTCACAATTTTGGCTCCAATAACAGGTGGAACAATAAGAGTTAACTTGTATAACTTTAGATTGATTAGAAATAATTAAACGTCTGAAAATGCCAAGTTACATTTTAATACTTTGATTTTGTCACATATGACATTTGACTAAGTTAGGACAATGTCATAAAAATTGATTCTTTGTTGGTTTATAACATATTTCATGGTTATCCATGTTGTAATGATTCAGTAAACCAGCTAGAAGCGGTTCTTGGGCTGAACATTCAGGAAATCTGCTTTGGTCAAACTACTTTCTCTCATCATTCTTCTCATTCCTGGACTTCATTTTGGAGTAATATACGGGTCTTCCAATCCTCAAATCTTTTAGGAAACCTCTTAACATTTGGTTCCTGGAAGTGTCATTCTGACTATATTGTGTACTTTTAGTGGTTTTAATGTCTTTTATACATCTGTAGTTTTATATCTGCTTCTTCTCTTTTATTATTATTTTATGTCCTTGATACCAACCTGGCAGAGGGGAATAGAGATGGAAATGAATAATAATAATAATAATTAATTCATGCGAATCTTCATAAATAAATTTAAAAGGCTTATTCTGCTTTCTTTGTTCCCTTTCCTCAGGCTAAGACTCACGAACCTTCCCATCACCGGCGCCGGGAGGAACTCCACTTTGTGGATGAGTACGGCCAGCCAATCACAGTGCAGATGGATAGTAAAAGAGGGCATGGTCACAGGAGACAGCGGTCCCACTGCGCGATCGAGTGCAGCATCCCGTCAGAAAGACACTGGGAGGCCCTGAGAGCGATGGGTCTGATGGAGGGGGAGGAAGGCCAAGGAGACGTCTACAGTGCAGGGTAGGTACTGAAGACGAGGCATAAAGTTATACACATGTGGTAGAGTCCTGCAGAACCTGCAAAGAAACAGGTTCTCTGATAAAGTTTCTGTTTATTTGCTTCATTTACACAATCATCACTTAAGCTCAACTCCAGTCTTCTAAGTCTGGAGTCATGCATGTTCTAGGTGTGATCCTGCATTAACCCTTGATTCAAACGGTTGAACTTACTTCATTAGTTTAAGGTTTGTTAAAACAAGAATTCGTCTAAAAGCTAAAAACAGATACTACCTTCACACATGATGCCACAAGATAAGGAGCTTCCACAGAAGACATACCTGTTTCCCCAGAACCTCTCAGAATATCCTCGAGATCCCAGAGAGGCAGCAAATCTGTAGCAAAGCAAAGAAACAACAAAATAAGCTAAACGTTCGGGAAAATGTGACAGTTCAAAGATATCCAGCAGAATTTTTTTTTATTTAGAAAATGGAGAGCCTCAGAAAATTCTGGTACTGGTTCAGTGGAGGTTGTCTTCTGCTGAAGGAAATAAAGAAATGGAATGGAATGAGATGAGATGGTGGGTTTAGAAAGAGTAAAATTAATCTGGAGTTTCATTAATTTTTAGGAAAACGACACAACGTTAGGAATAGGAGGTTTTGGTTCTAAATGTCTCTGGAAAATTCTGGTGGTACTGTTTGAATGGGACAAAAGGCATAAATAATCAGAATCAGAATCAGCTTTATTGCCAAGTTCGTTCATACAAACAAGGAATTTGACTCCGGTACAATTTGCTCTTTTGTTCTGTTTTTGCATTACAGAATATACAAATTTACAATTTACAATATACACATATGTGTACAATATACATATATGTGTACAATATACATATATGTGTACAATATACACATATGTGTACAATATATATGTGTATATTGTACACATATGTGTACAATATACACATATGTGTACAATATACATATATGTGTACAATATACATATATGTGTACAATATACACATATGTGTACAATATATATGTGTATATTGTACACATATGTGTACAATATACATATATGTGTACAATATACATATATGTGTACAATATACACATATGTGTACAATATATATGTGTATATTGTACACATATGTGTACAATATACACATATGTGTACAATATACATATATGTGTACAATATACATATATGTGTACAATATACACATATGTGTACAATATATATGTGTATATTGTACACATATGTGTACAATATACACATATGTGTACAATATACACATATGTGTACAATATACATATATGTGTATAATATACACATATGTGTACAATATACACATATGTGTACAATATACACATATGTGTACAATATACATATATGTGTACAATATACATATATGTGTACAATATACACATATGTGTACAATATACATATATGTGTACAATATACATATATGTGTACAATATACACATATGTGTACAATATATATGTGTATATTGTACACATATGTGTATATTGTACACATATATGTATATTGTACACATATGTGTATATTGTACACATATGTGTATATTGTACACATATGTGTACAATATACACATATGTGTACAATATATATGTGTATATTGTACACATATGTGTACAATATACACATATGTGTACAATATATATGTGTATATTGTACACATATGTGTACAATATACACATATGTGTACAATATATATGTGTATATTGTACACATATGTGTACAATATACATATATGTGTACAATATACACATATGTGTACAATATACATATATGTGTACAATATACATATATGTGTACAATATACACATATGTGTACAATATATATGTGTATATTGTACACATATGTGTACAATATACATATATGTGTACAATATATATGTGTATATTGTACACATATGTGTATATTGTACACATATATGTATATTGTACACATATGTGTATATTGTACACATATGTGTATATTGTACACATATGTGTACAATATACACATATGTGTACAATATATATGTGTATATTGTACACATATGTGTACAATATACACATATGTGTACAATATATATGTGTATATTGTACACATATGTGTACAATATACACATATGTGTACAATATATATGTGTATATTGTACACATATGTGTACAATATACATATATGTGTACAATATACACATATGTGTACAATATACATATATGTGTACAATATACATATATGTGTACAATATACACATATGTGTACAATATATATGTGTATATTGTACACATATGTGTACAATATACATATATGTGTACAATATACACATATGTGTACAATATATATGTGTATATTGTACACATATGTGTACAATATACACATATGTGTACAATATACATATATGTGTACAATATACATATATGTGTACAATATACACATATGTGTACAATATATATGTGTATATTGTACACATATGTGTACAATATACACATATGTGTACAATATACATATATGTGTACAATATACATATATGTGTACAATATACACATATGTGTACAATATATATGTGTATATTGTACACATATGTGTACAATATACATATATGTGTACAATATACATATATGTGTACAATATACACATATGTGTACAATATATATGTGTATATTGTACACATATGTGTACAATATACACATATGTGTACAATATACATATATGTGTACAATATACATATATGTGTACAATATACACATATGTGTACAATATATATGTGTATATTGTACACATATGTGTACAATATACACATATGTGTACAATATACACATATGTGTACAATATACATATATGTGTATAATATACACATATGTGTACAATATACACATATGTGTACAATATACACATATGTGTACAATATACATATATGTGTACAATATACATATATGTGTACAATATACACATATGTGTACAATATACACATATGTGTACAATATACATATATGTGTACAATATACACATATGTGTACAATATATATGTGTATATTGTACACATATGTGTATATTGTACACATATATGTATATTGTACACATATGTGTATATTGTACACATATGTGTATATTGTACACATATGTGTACAATATACACATATGTGTACAATATATATGTGTATATTGTACACATATGTGTACAATATACACATATGTGTACAATATATATGTGTATATTGTACACATATGTGTACAATATACACATATGTGTACAATATATATGTGTATATTGTACACATATGTGTACAATATACACATATGTGTACAATATACATATATGTGTACAATATACATATATGTGTACAATATACACATATGTGTACAATATATATGTGTATATTGTACACATATGTGTACAATATACACATATGTGTACAATATACACATATGTGTACAATATACATATATGTGTATAATATACACATATGTGTACAATATACACATATGTGTACAATATACACATATGTGTACAATATACATATATGTGTACAATATACATATATGTGTACAATATACACATATGTGTACAATATACATATATGTGTACAATATACATATATGTGTACAATATACACATATGTGTACAATACACATATGTGTATATTGTACACATATATGTATATTGTACACATATGTGTATATTGTACACATATATGTATATTGTACACATATGTGTACAATATACACATATGTGTACAATATATATGTGTATATTGTACACATATGTGTACAATATACACATATGTGTACAATATATATGTGTATATTGTACACATATGTGTACAATATACACATATGTGTACAATATATATGTGTATATTGTACACATATGTGTACAATATACATATATGTGTACAATATACACATATGTGTACAATATACATATATGTGTACAATATACATATATGTGTACAATATACACATATGTGTACAATATATATGTGTATATTGTACACATATGTGTACAATATACATATATGTGTACAATATACACATATGTGTACAATATATATGTGTATATTGTACACATATGTGTACAATATACACATATGTGTACAATATACATATATGTGTACAATATACATATATGTGTACAATATACACATATGTGTACAATATATATGTGTATATTGTACACATATGTGTACAATATACACATATGTGTACAATATACATATATGTGTACAATATACATATATGTGTACAATATACACATATGTGTACAATATATATGTGTATATTGTACACATATGTGTACAATATACATATATGTGTACAATATACATATATGTGTACAATATACACATATGTGTACAATATATATGTGTATATTGTACACATATGTGTACAATATACACATATGTGTACAATATACATATATGTGTACAATATACATATATGTGTACAATATACACATATGTGTACAATATATATGTGTATATTGTACACATATGTGTACAATATACACATATGTGTACAATATACACATATGTGTACAATATACATATATGTGTATAATATACACATATGTGTACAATATACACATATGTGTACAATATACACATATGTGTACAATATACATATATGTGTACAATATACATATATGTGTACAATATACACATATGTGTACAATATACATATATGTGTACAATATACATATATGTGTACAATATACACATATGTGTACAATATATATGTGTATATTGTACACATATGTGTATATTGTACACATATATGTATATTGTACACATATGTGTATATTGTACACATATGTGTATAATATACATATATGTGTACAATATACACATATGTGTACAATATATATGTGTATATTGTACACATATGTGTATATTGTACACATATGTGTACAATATATATGTGTATATTGTACACATATGTGTACAATATACACATATGTGTACAATATATATGTGTATATTGTACACATATGTGTACAATATACATATATGTGTACAATATACACATATGTGTACAATATACATATATGTGTACAATATACATATATGTGTACAATATACACATATGTGTACAATATATATGTGTATATTGTACACATATGTGTACAATATACATATATGTGTACAATATACACATATGTGTACAATATATATGTGTATATTGTACACATATGTGTACAATATACACATATGTGTACAATATATATGTGTATATTGTACACATATGTGTACAATATACATATATGTGTACAATATACACATATGTGTACAATATACATATATGTGTACAATATACATATATGTGTACAATATACACATATGTGTACAATATACACATATGTGTACAATATATATGTGTATATTGTACACATATATGTATATTGTACACATATGTGTACAATATACACATATATATTGTACACATATGTGTATATTGTACACATATGTGTACAATATACATATATGTGTACAATATACACATATGTGTACAATATATATGTGTATATTGTACACATATGTGTACAATATACACATATGTGTACAATATATATGTGTATATTGTACACATATGTGTACAATATACACATATGTGTACAATATACACATATGTGTACAATATACATATATGTGTACAATATACATATATGTGTACAATATACACATATGTGTACAATATATATGTGTATATTGTACACATATGTGTACAATATACATATATGTGTACAATATACATATATGTGTACAATATACACATATGTGTACAATATACACATATGTGTACAATATACATATATGTGTACAATATACACATATGTGTACAATATATATGTGTATATTGTACACATATGTGTACAATATACATATATGTGTACAATATACACATATGTGACAATATACATATATGTGTACAATATACATATATGTGTACAATATACATATATGTGTACAATATACACATATGTGTACAATATATATGTGTATATGTACACATATGTGTACAATATACATATATGTGTACAATATACACATATGTGTACAATATACATATATGTGTACAATATACATATATGTGTACAATATACATATATGTGTACAATATACACATATGTGTACAATATATATGTGTATATTGTACACATATATGTATATTGTACACATATGTGTACAATATACACATATATATTGTACACATATGTGTATATTGTACACATATGTGTACAATATACATATATGTGTACAATATACACATATGTGTACAATATATATGTGTATATTGTACACATATGTGTACAATATACACATATGTGTACAATATATATGTGTATATTGTACACATATGTGTACAATATACACATATGTGTACAATATACACATATGTGTACAATATACATATATGTGTACAATATACATATATGTGTACAATATACACATATGTGTACAATATATATGTGTATATTGTACACATATGTGTACAATATACATATATGTGTACAATATACATATATGTGTACAATATACACATATGTGTACAATATACACATATGTGTACAATATACATATATGTGTACAATATACACATATGTGTACAATATATATGTGTATATTGTACACATATGTGTACAATATACATATATGTGTACAATATACACATATGTGTACAATATACATATATGTGTACAATATACATATATGTGTACAATATACATATATGTGTACAATATACACATATGTGTACAATATATATGTGTATATTGTACACATATGTGTACAATATACATATATGTGTACAATATACACATATGTGTACAATATACATATATGTGTACAATATACATATATGTGTACATATACACATATGTGTACAATATATATGTGTATATTGTACACATATGTGTACAATATACATATATGTGTACAATATACACATATGTGTACAATATATATGTGTATATTGTACACATATGTGTACAATATACACATATGTGTACAATATATATGTGTATATTGTACACATATGTGTACAATATACATATATGTGTACAATATACACATATGTGTACAATATACATATATGTGTACAATATACATATATGTGTACAATATACACATATGTGTACAATATATATGTGTATATTGTACACATATGTGTACAATATACATATATGTGTACAATATACACATATGTGTACAATATATATGTGTATATTGTACACATATGTGTACAATATACACATATGTGTACAATATATATGTGTATATTGTACACATATGTGTACAATATACATATATGTGTACAATATACACATATGTGTACAATATACATATATGTGTACAATATACATATATGTGTACAATATACACATATGTGTACAATATACACATATGTGTACAATATACATATATGTGTACAATATACACATATATGTATATTGTACACATATGTGTACAATATACACATATGTGTACAATATATATGTGTATATTGTACACATATGTGTACAATATACATATATGTGTACAATATACATATATGTGTACAATATACATATATGTGTACAATATACATATATGTGTACAATATACACATATGTGTACAATATATATGTGTATATTGTACACATATGTGTACAATATACATATATGTGTACAATATACACATATGTGTACAATATACATATATGTGTACAATATACATATATGTGTACAATATACACATATGTGTACAATATATATGTGTATATTGTACACATATGTGTACAATATACATATATGTGTACAATATACACATATGTGTACAATATACATATATGTGTACAATATACATATATGTGTACAATATACACATATGTGTACAATATATATGTGTATATTGTACACATATGTGTACAATATACATATATGTGTACAATATACACATATGTGTACAATATATATGTGTATATTGTACACATATGTGTACAATATACACATATGTGTACAATATACATATATGTGTACAATATACATATATGTGTACAATATACACATATGTGTACAATATATATGTGTATATTGTACACATATGTGTACAATATACACATATGTGTACAATATACATATATGTGTACAATATACATTGTACACATATACACAATATAATGTGAACAGACTGCAGTGATGAGATGAAATATGAGGATATGATGACTGATAAATGTAACTTCTGGCACACAGAAATACAGAGCTCCGTGTACTGAGTCCTGTGGTCCACTCATAAATATGAATGGTTCTGGTGAGATAGCTGTCTGTGCAGAACAAGCTCAGATTACAGGTTTTTCCATTCATAACTCATCCTGCCTGGCTCTTTATGCCTGAAGTAGCCGGCCTTTCTTTTATACAGGAGCTACTATGGGCACATGGCTGTGTCACCTGACCCATACCCTGCCAACAGCCACATGATGATGTCACCTGATGTCTATCTGCCCAATGGCTACCTCCCCACAGCATCGAATGACCTGCATCCAGGTAACAACTACTTGCCCAGTGTCTCCTACAGCTTGGACCACCTGGACAGATTGGACTACCAGGTGATTGTATTTTTATTTATTGCTCTCAGTTTAATCTGGGTATAATGTTCTGTTCTGCCATTCTGACCTGGGTTTCTCTTGCAGGGTCCAGAGATGCTGCCCTACCAGCCGAACTCAGAGAGTTGTCTGATTGGCTGCTACAGCTTAGAAGAAGGAAAGCCTAAGAATTTTCCCAGACAGGTACAGGAGATCCATGTTTTGTGCTAGTTCTGTAACCTAGGTGACCTCTCATTCTCAAACTGGGTCAACATAGTTTCCTTGTTGGAGAAACACCAAAGTCAGCGGAACCAAACCAACATGTGTGCGTTCATCATTGGTCAACAGTTAGAAGCTGTAGTTCATTAGATGATGATAATCTGTTGGTTTGCAAACTGCACAATCCTTAAAAGATACACAACATTGCAGCTTTAATTCATAGAGAAAGCTTTGACATTTTGATTATCTCCATCCCCAACTCAAACCACTTTTATTGTCTTTTTAGTCCGACTATCGTCCTCCCTGGAGGCCTGACCGTCCTCTCAGCTACCTACCCCTCAGTGAGCTCGACAGTGGGTTAGGATGTGGGCCCGACAGCCCACACCACAGGGTGGCACTCTCGGAAGCTGAGACAGATGCCATGTCATCGCTGCCGGGTCACACCCCTTCCTCCCAAGGTTCCTCCTCGTCCTCGGAGTCGCTGATCTCGTCTGAACCCAGTGACTCCGGCTTCCACAGCGTCAGCACGGGGGAGCACAGACGGCTACACAAGATTCCAAGCAGCCACATTCACCGACAAGCTCACCACTTCCGCTCAGGCCACTCCCCTAGGGAGCAGAGAGGACGCTGGGATTTGGAGTCCATCCCTGAGACGACCCCAATGACCCACTCTGGAACACCTCAGGCATCCCGGTGCTCTGTGGGAAACAGCACGACCACAATGGTTCACTTCCACAGAGCTGAGAGAAGTCCCACTTTACCTCGCCACCACACGCCCCCATCACCCTCTATCGGTAAGTAAAGCTGAAAAAATGAATGCATAAAGGTCTATAACCAGAGTGGACAATTTTGGGTCTTTGAAGGTTGGTCCTCAGTGTGTTCCTGTTAGCAGGTAACGAGGAAGCTCCTGTAGAGCCTGGTGACAGACTGAAGCGAAAATTTGGCCATTGAATCAAATGTTTGGAGCAGGGACACATTTAAAACATGCAGGACAGCAACCCTCGAGAACCTGAATTCCTGCCTCTGAGCTTTTTGCTTTGCAAGACCTTTCACTACTGGCTTTGTTCAACTTTAGCTAAACACATACTAACTAGCACCAATCACCAAACAAAGTTTAAGGATTGAGCCTTGGTTGTTTGTTGTGTGCAGGTAGTCGCACTGAGCCCTGCCAGCGGAGGGCGCTGTGGTTGGAGCAGCAACAGCAGGGTGGAATTGGAAAGATGGAGGCTCCAGGGAGGAGTCGAACAATAACAGATCTGAGTGAAGGACAAGGACGCCGCAGGGCAAGTCATCCCAATATGACGGATCCAAATGCTCTGAGAAACACTCACCAGAACAACCATCCAGGTCCAAGCAGTGACACAATGAGACCAAGGAGCAGGGCCAGTTATCCCAGTAACTGTCATCCCACTGGTCACGTCAGCCTAGACAGAGTAAGTCTGATCAATCATCAAGGCTTGAACCGGAGCAGGGAGGAGGACTCCCTCTCTAAAAGTCCTGGATCTGCCTCCAGTGGAGTCAGTGGAGTCTCAGACTGGCGGGGCTTTCAGACTCTAGGGAGTCTCATGGAAAAACCTAAAAGTTCCTGCAGTCCTTTTTACAGTACACTGGGAGCACCAGAACGTAGCCCTCGATCTCCAACATCTCCCCGCTCCAGGCTATCCAATCAGAAGTCAGTTAGGAATCAGCTTCTCAGAGCCAGAGCTTACCGATTGGCCAGGGAGCGCAGTGAGGTCACAACAGATGAAGAGATGCGAGGGGACGGGTCGAAAGAGGGCGAGGACGAATGGGAGGACGGTCGGTGGGCGGGCAGATACTGGAGTCGGACAGAAAGGAGACGTCACATGGCGTTGTCACGGCAACACAGAGAGAGAAGAGGCGGGGTGGAGGAGCATTTGGGTGGATGCCAGGGGGTGGCGTCATCTCAGATGGTGCTGGAGCTGAGCCACCTGAAGCAGAACCGGCTGAGGAACAGCAAGCTGCTCGATGATTGGACTACGGTGGAGGAACTGCTGACGCACGGGACCCGAGTGGAGAGCGACAGTCAGCTGTGTCCCAGTCCGCTGCTGTCAGTCACCACAGTCTGATCCAAAACAGGTACCGCCTGTTAGCTCAGAGTGAAACCTCACAAAGGTCCAGATTTATTAAGAGTTCTACTGATGTCCTCCAGAACAATGATCCCCAACAAACAGAGAAGAATTCACACTGTTTCTGAACAACTCAATTAAACTATGACCCAATCTAAAACATCCAGCTTAGTATACCTGGATTCAAGGATAATCCAGAAAAAGTTCATTAGCCAAGAAGTGAAATTATGATTTATTGAAATCTGTTAGAGAATATCAGTCCAAGCAACAACTTTCTAGTTGTCCACCACAGATTTTTCAGTTGACATCCATCCCCTGAAAACCCTGCTCAGCTCACAACATGCTTCACAAATATCTTACTGTGTAGATACCAGGTGTTAGTCCAACTCTGCCAGTTTTTACCTGCATCTGGTCAAGCTTCATGCATCTGATCTCTAGAGGTCCATAGAAAGACAAACCTGAGCAATAATTTCCACAATTCAGGAAAAACTGCCTTCCTGCTGCAACCTTTTAAGTCTGAATCTCTGATGTTGTCATAATGGAAGGAGATGCTGTTCTGACTGTGGATCAGAACCTGAAGGCCTGACCTTAAGTGGGTCTAGAAGCAGACCTGAAATACTTGGCCAAAGCTCAGGTGCGAACAGTGGGAAAAATGTGTCAACAGCTCTGCAGAAGCATTTAACCCAAGTTGAGTTTAAACAAATACGAATGTGTGAGAGCAGCCTGAAAAACTATGGGGTAAGAACGCTGTCAAAAACAATGTGTATGTAAAGACGGAAATGTGTGCATATTAGTCAATAGTTCTGCATAAGTAAAATCCAAAAGAGGTATTGTATATTTTTTCTATAAGAATACAAAATAAAATGTTACAACTTCAAGAAATTACAAACACAAAGTTCAAGTTTACAGTTGTGGTTTATTCTTTATGAATACAATATGCTATAACAGTTTGTGAATACGATTTATTTTCTATGAGAATATGAATTTATATCAGCGACTTGGTGTCACGTGATCTCAGGCTCAGGATATAGTGGGTGGAGCTATACAATGATGTACAGTAGGTGGCGCTATGCACCTCTGAATTTGTTGCGAACCGCCACCAGAAGAAGAGAAGAAGAAGAAGCAGCAGCACTAGCGCCAATATGACGGACCAAGAACATATATTAACGACATTAAGACATATATACATTTTTAACATTACCTGACTTTGTACCGTAGTTTCTTGGTCCGTTCTTTTGGCGCTAGTGCTGCTGCTTCTTCTTCGTCTCTTCTGCTGGCGGTTCGCAACAAATTCAGAGATGCATAGCGCCACCTACTGTACATCATTGTATAACTCCACCCACTATATCCTGAGCCTGAGATCACGTGACACTAAGTCGTTGATGTAAATTCATATTCTCATAGAAAATAAATCGTATTCATAAACTGTTATAGCATATTGTATTCATAAAGAATAAACCACAACTGTAAACTTGAACTTTGTGTTTGTAATTTCTTGAAGTTGTAACATTTTATTTTGTATTCTTATAGAGAAAATATACAAACCTCTTTTGGATTTTACTTATGCACAACTATTGACTAATATGCACACATTTCCATCTTTATATACACGTTGTTTTTGACAGGGTTCTTACCCCATAAAAAACCTACTGCAGAGGAAACTTTCTGCTGGTTTGTGTGGGTCAAAGGCCTCTCAAGAGCTTCACAAGTCTGCTCCAAATCTTTACAAAGCAGAACCCCCTGTGACTGACATCAAATACCACAGGAGTGGTGTTTCCTGGTGGAAAAGTGACTCCATCTCATCTGCAGGTAGACTGGCTCAGCTCACATGTTTGTGGCATAAAATATCAGTTGTCTCTCCAACGTCACCCAAATGACAGGACTGTTGGGAGACTATGATTGCACCTTGGAGGATTTCTGTACCTTTCTGATCAAATAGCCTCAACATCCTCTAGGAGGCTGATTCACCACAGACATCTAAATCATCACTGTTGCTGGTTTATTTTTTTTTTTAGTTTCCTCTGTCTCAACCAGAGCACATCTGCTCTGGTTGAGACAGAAGAAGAGGCATTATCAAGAGATTTCCCATGTCTCCACAGCACTGTGCTTAACAAGGTTTTCCAGTGTTAAAAGGTTGTCATTTATCTGCTAATTACCAGGTTAGTAGAAGCCAATATACTGTATATTATATCTTATGTTGAACATCTAATGATGGTTATCATAATCTCTAAAACAAAAGTGCCAAACAAATATTGGATCCATCAGTTTCTAAGATTGTAGTGTTTTTTATTTCTTTACTTGCATTTGTCTACCTTTGAACAAGTGGTCATCAAATACAGTCCAGATTTAAAATATGTCTTTTTTCCTGCAGCACTATGCTGCTCAGTTAATGATTGCACATGTTGAAGGATACAATCCTGTAGTATTCAGTAATCCGAGCTAATCAACTACTATTATCTGTTGGGTCTATAAAATGCCAAAAATGCAAAGGATAAGCATGAATAAACCACACTTATATTCAAGAACATGAAATGTTCAGCACCAAATGACATGAAGCTGCGTGTGTTGAAATCTCAGTCCATCATGTTGCTAGAATCAGACCAGATGGACAACAGAGATGGGATTTTAGACACGATGAAGCCTCCCTCCGAGAGGAGGGGTAAGACATGAGGACACAGGGTGTCTCTGAGGTAGTGCTGTGATGTTAGGCTCTCCTGAATCACTTCTACAAGAAGTGACTTGAAGTCCCTAAGAACCATGACGCAAAACAAACACCAGGATGACTCTTGAAGAGTTTGTCAGGCTTGGTCTACTTCCTTCTAAACTACCATTGACTCACACATGATGGTTACCTGTGGTAATGTGGGGATGACCTGAGGTTCATCACTGAACATGATAAAACACCACTTGTTATCAGGCCATGCCTCTCAGCTACAGTAAAACTCCAAACAAAGCTGTCTCTGCTCTGGTTTTAACGGCAGTCCATGCTGCGGGTGGTGAATCTGCTATCTAGCTGAGGCCTTTCATTATGAAATGGTGCAAAATGACATTTAGGGTGCCGGAAAGAGTCCAGTACCTATCTCCAGATGTCACAGGATTCTGTACTGCTCAGCATAGAGTACAAATATCCTCTAAACATATACAAGGTATCCTCTGAGTCAGCTGACCTTCTATCACTGTTCCAATTGACTGTTGGATGCTGCGGTTACTGCCTGCTATCCTACCATTTGTGATGTCAACGCTACTGCCCTCTGGTGGCCGTGATATTCCTTGAAAACCAAACCCTAGTTATGCCCATTTCTGGCCTGCATGCGGACCAAGTTACGACATCATCCTGTTTGGTGCTTTGATTTTTGGCCAGTGAGCACATTTTATTTATCTTAGCGAGTCATTAAAAAAACAAAAAGCTTGCTAATGAGAACACTTTGTTTGGATGAAGAGTAAAGACTTTCAGTAAAGCCTGATTAAATGTACCTGTTTAAAATATTCTCAGCTCACTGAAAGCAAAAAGCAAAGAACTGAAGACTGCATGAAGACTTTTACACAGGGCTGTAGCTCCGTTTGTGTTCGTTCCACTTCCCAACATTTATAAATGTCTGTTGGCATCTGAAGTGGTGACAGCACACAATCAGAAGTCTGCACTCATCACTGCTTAGTTTAAAATGAGATGTCGGCAGCAGATTCAACTAAACTGTGGCACTTTTATCCTTTAAATGACAAAGTGAGCCTCTTATCCAGTGATGACATTCTGGTAGTTTAGATCTGAGAGTGGATCAGTCAGGAGAGGAGAAGAACCTCAATGTTTCTCATTACTAAGGATGACACTGATGACAAATACTGATGTTTGTTTCATCTGCTCACAAGGGCTGCTGCAGGTCTGTATGACTACAGGTACCTCTGGAAGATGTTTGTAGGAGGAATACATGGAGAAATTCTTGTCAGGGTTAAATGTTATGATGTAACATGTCACATAATGAAACTGTTCAATGCAATTTTGTTAAATATGAGCAAATGTCTATTTATTTTCATATTTTAAAGACTCTGAGTTCATGAAATCTGAGATTTAGAGTCAAAAAGTTTAAAAAAAATAATATATGTCAGGGTTTGTTTTTTAATCTGTGTGTTGGTGTGTGTGCTAATGCAAGAAGGAGAATATAAAGTTTGATACTGAACTGTGTGTAGTGTTTAGCCAAAGATACTGTGTAAATTTGGTACATAGACAATCTAGAAGAACTATTGCTGTATGATGTAAGAGTATATTTTATAATCACATTAGTTTTATATATTTTCTGCTTTATTTTGCCTTCTGCTTTTTACCAACATCCTGCTGGTCTGTATATAGATGTTAGCATAAACCACATTAGCACTACTATATATATATATATATATATATATATATATATATATATATATATATATATATATATATTAGCAAGCATTTCAAGAGCCCACTGAAGTGACATACGTCCTTTGGGACGTATGTCACTCAGAACCATGTTGTGAACCACAGAAATAGTTGCATCCAACTATGTCAGGTACCAGCAAAAGTGAAGGAACCATGTGAGGCTCTGAAGGAGAAAATGAGGACAACAGAAGGGATGGACAACCAGTAAAACGCAAGAAATGTGGTAGCCTCAACATGAGGTGTCACAGTGGGGCCCAATTGGACCTGTGTGGAGTTTCTCCAAGAAAGCCTGATGATTATCCACAGATAAGCTTCTAGATAGGCAAAACAAAAGATTCTTTCTCAAGGCAGCTCCATCATAAAGCCACAAAAGTGCGAACCTCTCCAAGCTGCCTCGGGGGTTGAGAAATCCCAGAGGCAGAAGTAAAGAGCAGTATGCATACAGTGCGTACTGCTCTTTGTGTGTCAGGCAACTCCAGTTTAAAAGGATAAACACATCAGTGGCGCATCGCCTTATCAGTTGGGGTCTATTTGAAGCATCACCATCACTGTAGAAACTGACTTTGCCTGACATCCACTGATCTTTTTGATCTCAGCTCACTTCACTGCAACCTGTCCAATGTCTGTTAGTTGGAAAGAAAAAATGTGAGTGGCGCAGCCCCCTGCGGTGATCCTGGCGTGTTTTTGCCTTAAATCCACAGGCCAGCTTTGATTTGATCTCACAGACCGTTTGTGATTCCATCACATCTACTACCTACCTAAAACTGTGTTTTCCCATCTCAAAATCCAATATAGCGGCCTGGCATGTAAAAACCTTTGATGGCTGCAAAAATTACATGTTTATTTGGACTTCTATCAGTAGTAGTGATAACAATTTAATATGTCACACGTGCCATCTAACTTCTACTGAGCAAAATTCATTACAAGCTTGCATTGCTAATAGCATGCTAGTTAACATGGTCACCAACAAACTACATCCCGGTTAAGCTGGGTTTGACAATTCCCAGAACATGAGGTCCATTTTCTCAAGTAAATGGAACCCAAACTCCTTCTACACCAAAGAGTCTGAAAAGGGAAATTATTCATTTTGTTATATAAACGTGATTGTTTGTTTAAGTTCAGATAGTGCCAACTTCACCCATGTGCATGTTCTGCTTAGCTTAGCTTAGTTTAGCTTAGCTTAGCTTAGCTTAGCTTAGTTTAGCTTAGCTTAGTTTAGCTTAGCTTAGTTTAGCTTAGCTTAGCTTAGCTTAGCTTAGTTTAGCTTAGTTTAGCTTAGCTTAGCTTAGCTTAGCTTAGCTTAGCTTAGTTTAGCTTAGCTTAGTTTAGCTTATTTTAGTTTAGCTTAGCTTAGCTTAGCTTAGCTTAGCTTAGCTTAGCTTAGCTTAGTTTAGCTTAGCTTAGCTTAGTTTAGTTTAGTTTAGCTTAGCTTAGCTTAGCTTAGCTTAGTTTAGTTTAGTTTAGCTTAGCTTAGCTTAGCTTAGTTTAGCTTAGTTTAGCTTAGCTTAGCTTAGTTTAAAGAAATGCTGGGGTACAGCCAGCCGGGCTCGAATAGGATCTAAAACATCTGCTTCTTTAAGGCTGGTTATATTTACATTTATCTAAAAGTTTTCTTTCTAATCATGTCCAACCAGCATGCCCTGTTAATCATTGGCTGCATAATCAAAACCTGTCTTTTTGGCTAATTTTCTTTATGACAAGTGCATGAACCAGGTTTTTATTCAAACATCCATAAATCAGCCGTAACATCATGACAAAAGACAGTTTAAGTTAATACGGTAATTAGCAGGACTGTGCACCAAACATACTTTCTGGACTCGAGTTTGAAGAATTACAAGCAGTTAGGTATCACCACAACAGCAGCATAGGATGTTCCCAGCTTGGTATGGATCTACAAAAAGCGGTCCAAATAAGAAAAATGATGATCCAGAGAGTCGGGAGTGACTGAGGATGATTGATGTACATTGGTAAGGAAGGCAGAGTTTTTAAGAAGGTGACCTGCTGCTAACATAGAAGGTTAAGATCTTTGTGTGTCTCCTACCTGGAGAAGACAGGCACAAGAATGGGAAGAAGGCAAGCCAGTGGAAGCAGTCGGATGATTTGGGGAATGTTCCACTGGGAAACTCTTGGGATGAAGGATTCCCAAATTCTTAACAGACTCGTGATGACTGGCATTATTACAGGTTTATTAGGAACTAGTAGTTAGTCAGGAAGACTCATCATTCAACACCTCTTCTGAGAAAAACCCAAAACACCAACATCAACTAAAGGTTTTTAAAAAATATTTCTATAGTTTACTTGGTGGTATAGTAACTGCATCCTTCTTTTAAAGTCGAAACAATTCAAATAAGGTTCATGTTCCTTGTTTTTTCTGTTTTTGGATCTTAGTTTAGGACAGTAATCAGAAGTCTGGTGCTGGTCCACTCCAGAATCTTCACCAGACTGCGCAGATGCACTGAAATTTCTCACGCTCAGTCCACCTGCTTGTCATCAGGAAGGAGGTCTGATGTTGATGAGACATGGTGGGTTGTGTGACTTCTCTGGCGCGGCCGTCTACGGCTTTTTGTTCTTGGGTTTGTGATTTCCATTTACCTCACTTACTGTGATGCTGAACCTCGATGTTTGTGACCACTTATGACTACAAGATGTTTGGAGAAGTTTCATGGAAAGTACACCAGAGCTCTTGTACTGGAACTTCAATAAACTGTGCAGTTTAACTGTTTACTGTGAGTCTGGATTCTGTTGAAATTCAGCATTGCATCTGAATAAAGTTTAAGAATTAACTGTTAGTCTCTGGTGTTTATCAGTGACTTCAAATACATTTCACAGCAGGAAAGTCAAGCCAGGAAAACAGGGATTTTCCATATTATTTATTTACAGAAACATTTAAATGTTATTAAAAATTCCTTTATTTCATTTTCAGAGCTGAGACCTATCCCTATTCTATACAGGACCTCAGAAATATTTATCATATCTTTTCTTACCCATGAGTCTATTTGGACCCTAACTAAGGACATAAAAATAGAGGGCATGGGTACCCAGTGAACACCTGTCTAGGCAATAGATAAGGAAAGATAATTCATCCTAATCTTGTTAAAAACAAAATTAAAGCTCCACCCCTGCCACTAGTTCCAACAGAACAGTGTTAGTAGTCGTTTGCCTTGATTTCGTGCAGGTATGAGCAGCTTCATTTAGACCTGAATTAAAGTCAGCTGCTAATCTTCCCAGAAGAGAACATCCCCTCAAATTCACCACAAGATCAAACCATGCAAAGATAACAGAAGTTACAAAATCACAAGGGCTCCATTGCAGAATCTGCATTGCTCAGAGCTTAAAGGTTAAAGATCATGACAGAACAGTTAGAAAAATATGCGCCTTTTCCACTGGCTCTATTTAGGTCAGCTCCACTCGACCCGCTTTGCAAGCATTTCCATTACTGTTTTTTTCCATACAGTACCTAGTTTTTGAACCTCCTGAGCAGGTCCGATCGGGGCTGAATCAGGGCTACCTGTGACATAAGTAGTCTGCTGTTCACTGATTGGCCATGGGACCAGGAGAAATGAGAAGGTTTTCCTAGAGTTCGTGCAGGGACAAGTTAATAAATCTCAAGCGACTACAATAATATTAAGGACCACAATGGTCGGAGCGGGTCAAACCCAAACATAATTCTACTTTTTACAAATCATAAACCAGCCTGAAGGCTAAAAGAAAAGAAAGCTTTCTGAATTACACGCAGGTAGGGGGCACTGTAGTTAATAACATCCTAAACCAGCTGATCACATATAAAATCAGGTGTTCAGACACACAAACACTTCCCCCAAAACACACAAAACAAAACCACCATGAAGCAGCGTGTTTGGTTCTGACATTTATTGATGGTCCTTCAGAGAACCAGTGTCTGCAGAAGGAGAGAGCAGGCAGAGCAGCTGCCTGTAATCAGACTGTCTTCATTGGGTCAAACGGGAGGCAGACCTGCTGAATCCATGGAGCACAAAGATCCAACCTAAAACTAACTTCACTGCGGTCAGAAGTCCACGGTTCTGGGCTTTAAAATCCTGGTCCTTGTAATTGCCATGGATAAGACAAGAACTTCCTCATGAAGCCCAAAAAAAACCTCTGAGCCTTATTTTATAAGTTCTGGCAAAAACATCTATAAGACATTCTTGCATAAAGAACGATACAAACATTATTAGTATTTAGTTCATTTATCTTTTTATTTTCTATTTATTTCTGTTTATTTTTTCATACAGATTACTTTAATGAGACAATATCACACACTAGTATTAATAGCAACACAGGGACCTGACGGCAGGGCTTCAAGCTGTAGCTCCAGCCGTCAGTGGTTCAATGGAAACACAACTGGTTCTGTGTCGAGTAGAGAGAGACCGAGTAGAGTGGGGCCACACTGCCTTAATAGAGCCAGTGGAAAAGGAGTTTTAATGAACTAGTATAGCTGTTTGGAAGAGCTGAAGGAGAAAACCTTCTGTGTCTAAAGGTTGATGGATACCCTGCTAGAACCAAGAATTTTATTCTGTCTCCCAGAGTTGCAAGATCTAAAAGACATCATTCTGTTTGTGCTGCTTGTTCTTGACACATGTTCTGGGTAGATCCTATTTCTTGTGTGGTGTCAGACACCTATAAAGGTGGTGTGCTGCAGTAGGAAAGACTTCCCAGACGTTCTGCACTTGAGTTCTCATGAAGTATGAAATGTCCAATCCAGAACGAACTTTGTTCTTGTTCTAGCAGCCTCAAGGAAAATAACTTATTCATTTTTCTCTCAGATTATGCATTGGGCATAAAAACAATATGGCAGCAGGACTTAGATTGCAAAACTGAATCTGAACAAGACAGTGACAGGCTGTGAGGTTCGTGGATGGGGAGGCAAAGACTCCTGTGGATTCGGATGTACAAATACATGAATCCAAAATAGAGGCTTGCATTTCATTTTTGACCTTAATTGAAACATTTAATTATTTTAATAGCTTTAATTTTGCTTTAATTAATCCATAATGTTCAACAATCCCATAGCAAGAATAACAAATGTTTTATACTTGATAATTTTTTTCATTTTGGCCAATCCCTCGTTTTAATGTTCAGCCTGTGTTGCCCATTCAATGCCAAGACAAACCTGTGGACTCCAAACTGTTTACAGTTGGACCACTCCAGTTGAAAAGGGTGACCCCTGACCTCTGCGTAGCTGAAGCGACCTGCTGTTAACTGTCTGTACCTATGGAGATCAGCACTGCACCCTATCAGCGCGCCTGGCACTTTTTCACTGTGCGTTTATGGCCGAAAGGTTAAATATGTCACACATTCATTAAATATTTTCGACAGACTGTGGAACGTCAGGGTGTTTTGTACATGTATAATCCAGCATGTATGTTGGCGATATAAAGACAGACAGGAATTGGCATGCTCCACCTGCCTGCATCAGTCAGTGTGTGACAGCGCCATCACTGGTGAGGCACAGCTATTCCCTTTCCCCCATGGATTTGAAACAGCACTGCATAAATTCAGCCATTTTGACCATAAAAATGTTATCATACTGAGAACAAATTTATAGAACACTTCAATTCACAAATTAGTTTTCTCTTATTATTGCTGGGATTTTACTTGTCATGTTGAAAGGTGAGGCTGTGCTTTACCTGCCTCTCCTGACTGCACACTCACTGGAACAAGACCTCCTGAACAATGTCCTTTGAACAGATGAGACCAAAGTTGAGATGTTTGGCCATAATCCACAGCACCATGTTTGGACGACACTAAACACCTCCCACCAGCGATGAAACACAATGGTGGAGAGCTGATGATTTGGGCCTGTTTCCAGATATGATGTCATATACTCAAGATATACTGCTTGGTCCAAACTGGGTCATCAACAGAACAATAATCCCAAATACACCAGCAGATCTGCAACAGAATGATACAAAAAGAAGAGAATAAAAGTGTTGCAGTGGCCTAGTCAAAGTCCAGACCTCAACCTGATTCAAATGCTGTGGTGGGACCTTTAGAGAGCTGTGCAGAAATCTCCTGCAAGCCTCAATGAACGGAATGAGCATTAAAAGGAGAGTGGGCCAGAATCAGTCCACGATGATGTGAGGGACTCCCTGTGAAAGGTTCTGCTGCTGAAGGAGGTTCTACAAGCTGCTGGATATGGAGGTGGATTGACTGCACACCAGCTAACAGGAGCAATCATACTTGCACCATCAGGTTTCTTTATTGGTAGCCGTGTGTATCTTTTTCTCCAGTACAACACAGTAAGCATCCTTAAAAAATCCAAAACATATAAGTTAAAACGAACCAAAGGCTAATAAACCAAAACATGGAATAAAACAGAGAGAATTTTAATTAGTTAATGAATTAATTACATTTTATTTATCTGTGATGTCTAGTTTATTTTTGTGTCAAAGCCGTTTGCATCAGAGAATCACCATGACAACGGGGACTGACAGCACTGACTTCGGATGTCATATCTTCGACGACGGCCACTGCTGTGATCCGTGACCGTTGCTATAACAACACGCGTTTCTGTAGCAGCCAATCTTGCAGCTCGTGGCCTTGTCACCATGGAGATGTGGTTTTGAGCCCTTATTTACCGATAACAGTCGTCAGCTGCGCAGAGGAAAGCGGCCGCAACATTAAAACCACCTGGACCGAGAGTCGGCTGGGTCTCAGCCCATCTGTTGCCTCCCCCTCAGACAGCCACCGCTGGGCCGGAACCACGGACCCAACAGGACTCACAATCTGTTGTGCTGAGATTAAACTACATGGAAGAACATTCCTGAGGTTCCTTCACACATCAGAGACCTGAGGAATGTCATCACAGGAAAACAAGCTGGAGCAGGGCGACCCCTGCTGGTCAAAGGTGAAATTACAACTTGGGTTGTTCCGTTCAGGACGTTAATTTACGTTAAATAACTATTTAGTGTGAATTAAGGATCAATTTGTACGGAGCCCCTAAAGCGACATAGTCTCCAGTTCACAGTTTAACTCGCAGAATATTTCGGGCTGCTGTGGAAACACCTGAGCTATTTATGCTGTTTCTAGTACAAAGTCGTCACTGTTACAGTATGTTGTTTAGGAAAAACACTTAAAATGAATCTTTATGGGCTACGTAAATGTGTGAAGGCACTGATGGATAAAAACACATCAAAACACTTCATATAAAGTTTGGATTATGTAAACAAAATCAATTGAAAGAAGGTGTAGGTTTGTAGATAATTTCCTTACCAACATCAACTGAAATAAACTTCTAAAAACGTTTGAATCAGTGTGGTGCAGAATCCAGTCCCTTTCCACTGTTCGCTTACATTTACTGTAATATTACACCTGTAATAAACCAGTCATACAGTCTGAAGTTACTTAGAAAATACCATTTTAAATATATTGATTACAAGGGTTGTAAATTTGAATGTGACCAGAGTATGTTAGTATAGAGATATCAGAACAGTGATGATGTTAAAATAAAGCTTTTACAAAAAGTTAAAACATAAAAAAAAACAGACAAAATACAAAAGACATCAATAGTTACACATTTTATTCCATAAAACCATACTTGCCTAAATGTGTATAAATCAGAACTCCACAGGGCGGACCGGCTGCATTTCTGCTCACTGACGGAGAGATAAACTCAGTGTCTTCACCTCCTGAAAACTACGTCACACGGTGGTTGAACATGACATCAGAAAAACTTTTCCCCACAGTGGGGCCAAATGGAAGAAAATCATTTGAAATACACTAAATAAAACAATTTGAAATGATAAAAAGGCAAATTTAAGCACTTATTAATAGGCAAACTGGTGATAAATCTGGACACAACAAATGGCTAAAATCTGCTCCATACGAAATGTGATGTTTACTACTTTCAGTTATTATACATGTAAAGTTTATTTTCTCTTTTTGTGATATTTCAGATTGACCCTGACCTCTTCTTGAAATAGAACAGCTCCTCAGGTCAGAAAAGTGGCTCGGTTTTAAAATGAAGTGTAGAAATATTTTCCACTATATGACCTTAAATTACAGACAGATGATCCTGAAAATGTTTACGGAAAACTAATTTCAATCTAAAGAAAAAGTCCCAAAGGTCAGAGGTTAAAATCTCACTTAATGCCAGAGCTCTGCCCCTGCTGAACTACATGTGCACTTTGCTAAGGGTAATAAATACAGATATACAACCGTAACTAAAACAGCATTAACTATAAATATTCTTCTGATATTTAAACATACAATATCACTGATGAAGGTGTAGATTTCTCATATCTACTGAAATATCAAACTTTAGACGTGAATTCTCCATAGCAACAGCTTCATGCTGGTTTAATGTTCAACAGGAGGCTTTAAACCACCTGATCCAGACAGAAAGGTCTCCATAGATGTGGATCTCTGTGTTCTAGCCGTTTGGGAACACAAAGAACAACAGCTAAAAAGTAAGAAATAAAAGCATTACCTTAATGAATACTGTCTGGTGGTATGATGTAGAGCATTGAAGCTAATATGTAAATATATTCCCTGACAAGGTTAACCATGTGCTGCTAACTTTGTTTCCTTATTGATCCCTTTTCTTCCATTAAACCCATGAAGCCTGAAGAGCTCACCAACCCGCCGTCAGACTGTCATGTTAGCTGCTGATGTAGATCAAATTCATTAGTCTGGGTCTCCATGGCAACCTTAAACCCGATGGTGGCTGCGTTGGGGTTGGCTGCAGCCTCGTGAGCAGGTCGTACAGACTTTCAGTGATCAGCGTGTGAGCTTTCTGCTTTCATGTGACTTTAAGTGAGAGCTGCAGGATGATGATCCATGACTGATCAAACCTGTAACACAAGGTGGAAGCGACTTGTTGGTTTGTTGGATCTTCTGCAGATTTCACTGTTTTATGATTGTCTGATGGCTGCAGGCAGGTCTGCTCAGTAACGGTGCAGTTTCTGCCATTAGCTCCCTGATGGTGATTTCTGCAGCAACCTGCAGGCAGAAGCAGCATTTTGATGCAGAAACACTGCAGACGTATCACTGGCACTGTGGAGTCCAGCAGCCTATAAACGCTGACTCACAGAGTCAGATTATCTGCCAGATTGTCAACATTGAAGCATGACTGGAAACCTGAAGTGAAACTTCTCTGAAGAGACGCTTTCAGAGGTCAGAGCCCGTAACTTTGCATCAGGTTATTTCCCAGAAGGAGAAACTGTGATGTTGCCTTTTTTAGCCAGAATAAACCCATTCAGCATGTTGGACTCTAGGCTTCACAGAGGTGCTTTAACCAGCAGTGGGATGGTCTGCAGCTCAGACCGGTCACAGAACATTTCCTGTAGAGCAGCAGCTGACTCAGTCCTTCAGCTCAGCAGCTAATATTACATCCCTTCATTTCTATCCTGGGTTAATTATAACCAAACTTCAGCAGCAAACTAAACCTGCTCAGACTTTAACAAAGAAAAATAAGTTTTAGACCTGACTGGTGGACCAACCAGCATGAGTTTACAGTCTGAAACCTTTAGATTTACTCCTCAACAAAACCCTGAAGTGTTTTTATTACTTTTACTTCCTCTGCAAAATAAAAAACTGCTCCTCTGCATGTTTTTAAGAGAGTTTCTTGGTGAAATACTCTGAACAAACTGTCCTTCAGATTTAAATGATTTCAGCTCCAGGAAAACTGCAGCATCACTGAACTAGTTTCAGGCTTTAAAAGGTGGTTCTGATGTTCTGTTGGTAGAGTCTCAGTTAGAGGAAAGCTAAACAGAGCTTCAGAATTAAACCAAACATCTCCAAAGAAAAGATATTTCTAATCAGAGCAAGGTGTCTTTAGACCAGGTCGGCCCTGCAGGTATTTGACCTTTACTCTGAAAGTCTCTGGCCTGCTTTCTCTTGAACCCGTACAACACCACGTGCTGTTTCAGCCGTCTCCATCGTTCTCCTGTAGCTTATGCTTGACCAGGAA
Organism: Girardinichthys multiradiatus; assembly: GCF_021462225.1. Taxonomy (NCBI): domain Eukaryota; kingdom Metazoa; phylum Chordata; class Actinopteri; order Cyprinodontiformes; family Goodeidae; genus Girardinichthys; species Girardinichthys multiradiatus. The sequence continues at coordinate 47,936,511 of NC_061794.1, read as the reverse complement.
CTCTCTGACAGTCAGATGTTCGTCCAGACCCGCCTGCTGCAACTCCAGCTGCTGCAGATGCTGCTCCCACCGCTGCTTGTCTCTTCCTGTCTGCCACGACAGACGGATCACCGCCTTCAGCAGCGGCTGCAGCAGCGACTGTGGGGCATCAGCATCTGGCTGTAAGGGGAGGGGCTTATCCGGTGGTGGGAGGAGCCTATTATCCCCAGTCTGGGTCTTAGAGGGAATAAGCATGCGGAGGGCGTGCTCGCAGTGCTCCTGAGCCTCCTCCAGCTGCTCCACCTCCTGGAAACAGCACGACAGCCCAACCAAGGTGAAGAACCAATGAGAGGAGGCTGGAGACGGGGGCTGCGTCTCATTGTCATGGTAACTGGCCCAACCCAACTTGTGTTGCAGTCTTTTGGCATTTAGTAGTGGACCCAAAGCCTCCTGGAAACGTCCGGCCCTGAACGTGAAAAAAAAAAAACCCACTTCTTTACCTCAAATCCACAAGAGAAACTTCTTAGGCAGCAAAAGTTGAATTTTCCCAGGATGCAACAGCAAACAAAACATGGCTTCATCTCACACAAGGATACAGGAAGTCCTGAAGAGTCCAATCACACCAGCAGGCAAATGTAATTTAAGACGTTTTACAGTGGATCTCATTTTGTTTTGCCCACATCTCAGAAACCACCAGGTTCTACAATTAAGTCAAGTTTATTTCTATAGCACCAATTCACAACTCATGTCGTCTCAAGGTTCTTCACAACAGTCAGGTTCATCCATTCCTATTAATCGTAACAATTGAACAGTTCAGTCAGATTCAGTTTATTATTCAAGCTGGTTAAAAGTTTTTCTATCTAAGTAAACTCAGCAGATTGCATCCAGTCAGTGACTTGCAGCATTCACTCCTCCTGGATGAGCATGTAGAGACAGTGGACAGTCACTGGCGTTAACTTTGCAGCAATCCCTCATCCCTACACACATATACAGATCATACTGGAAGTAACGAGACTCCAGCTACAGGCAGGAAAAAACATCAGAGCTTCCTGTTTGAACTTGTTGTCAGATTCATTTTGTTTAAAGCAACGTTCCTTCCTGTTCATGTTTGAGGTTCATGGTGTTACTTAGAAGGTTTATATCAATTACCTGATCAGCAGCTGACCAGCCTGCAGGTCGCGCAGGTAAAAGAACTGGCGCAAGCTCAGTGCCCCCCGCAGGACGGGCAGGGAACACAGGTGAGAAAGGTACTGTTCGAACGCCCGGCTGCGTTTAGCGATGGTCTCAGCCGTGAAGTTTCTACGCAGCTTCTTTCCTACGAACATTAAAATCAGACGTTTGCTCCTGAGCAGAGTCAAAAATTAAACCCAAACCCCATCCTGAGGGAGGACATCCCATCTGCTTACGTGGGAAAGAGACGCGCTCCATCTGGTCCCCGTAGTTACGCCTCAGAGTGGCATGGAGGCGTTGGAAGTCCGAGTAACGATGGGTGATGACAGCAGGAGTCTTATCGCTGCCTCCGGACTGGATCACATGGATCGTGTAGAGCTGCAGGGACAGAACCAACCGAATCTTCTCTGACCTGGTCTGGTTATTGATGCTTCGGGCAGAAATCTCAGCGTTAAAGAGGAACTGACCACGTATTTGGAGGCGCCGTCCTGCACCACGCTGGCGTCCGTCACCTCGAACAGCAAGCTGTCCGTCTGTCGCTTCACACCTTGGCCAGGACTCGCTCCTCCGAGTCCTCGGAAGCTCCTCCAGCTGTCCTGAACCTGCCGAGTCAGCATGGAAGAAGGGGAGGAGCCAAATGGGGACACGCCTACGGGACTGGCATCTGTAAAAAACACAACAAAAGAAATCAAATCAGACCTTTTGAACATCCATCTAATCCAACCAGAACCATAAAACAATTAACAGCATTTAACAGAGATAGGGACCTGAACTGGCAACCAGCAACTATCCAGTTCCATACCCTGCTTCCTAGTAAGGTTCCTGCGTTCCTTCAGACAGTTAAAATATTAAATATCTGATCAATTTAAGACTGTGAAGGTCAGAACCAGTCGTGGAAACCCAAATCCAAGTCAACCGTTTCAGAGTAAATGAAGTTTAGGATTCCTGAAGGTCACCTGTACTGCTGAAGCCCTCCTCCATGGACTCTCCCAGGAAGTCGGAATCACTGTCCATCCCCTCGCCTCCTTCCTCGGCTCCAAACTCTCCGCCATCGAAGCACAGCGTTCCTCTGAGCTGCTCCGTCACGCACTCCTCCTCCTCCTCTAGCTCCGTCTCCCACCAATCCTTACTAAAGCCCTCTGCCTCCGGTCCACCTTCTGCGTCCTGATCCGGTTCAGCTCCCTGACCGTCCTTAAACAGGGAGCGCTTCAGGCGGTCCAGAAGCCGTGCTGCCATGACACCGCCTGGCAAAGACGAGAGATTTAAAAATCATTTTGCATTTTCACATTATAGAATACATGAGCGCCTTAGTTGTGACCTTTCACCTACATTTACCTTTTTTCTTCAGGTTATTTGAAAATATCCTAAAAATTAACTTTAAGGTCTCTTCCAAGTAAACTCTTACTCCACATATGCAACATCCCAGAACCTCCAGAACATCCATTTATGACCTTGTTAAGTGTTTATGTTTAAAACAGTTACGTCTTCGTTTGAATGATTTACCTGGTTCCAGGCCCGGTACCTGGACCACAATAAACCACCATTTATACCATCAAGATGAATAAAACTCACTGACAGTTCAACTACAAACAGCTCTAATTACGTATGAAGATCAAAATAACCAACTGACAGAAAATATTCAAGAGAAGGGGAGAAGTTTATGAGTTAGGAGGTTCATGTCATCATCAAACTGATGACCAGAAGAAGAAGAAGATGTTTCTGTGTTTCTATCTGTGGGCTGAAGCTTTGGACCAGTCTGAAAATGGAGCTCCAGTCTGGTCCAAACATTTTAAACTCAGTGATCAAAGATGAATATTAGACTGGAATAATTATCATCATTATTACTACTTATATTACTCTACATTCTATTATTGTCATAATATTTATAGAAAGCGCTTTATTTTTTTATTTCACTTTTTTGTTGTCTTTAATTAATTCTATATGAAATGAATCATATTTTCCTTGATGAAGAAGAGGTTATGGGAATAATGAGGTGAGTTAATAAGTTTACACGTAGATCCGCTCCTTGGAGCCTGTGAATATATTAGTAAAAGTTGTAACAGAAACTATCTGCTGGTATGTTCAATAAAATGTTATAAATAAAAAATAAATAAATGAAAGACTGTTGGACTAATATTCCTAATCCAGTTTTTCTGAGCCAACGGTTGAACTATGACTCTGGTTTAGAGAACAGAACGAAGCTACTGGTTTCTATTTGAGCTCTGCAGAAACACTGATCCACCTCAGAGATGGCTGCAGGCCGACCCGGCTCCAGTTACCGGACCGGCAGCTCCTCCGAGTGGAAACCATGTCACCGATTAATAATGCAGAGATCCGCAAAGTCAGCCTGCAGAACTTCCTCCAGATCATTTCCTCACCAACAGCTACAGCCTTTACAGCCATGTCAGGACAGAACAGAACCAACTGAGCTTCTGATCTAAAACATTTGATGAAACAGGCTGCAGAACTTAATGAAGGGTTCTTAACACTGCAGAGCAGAAACCAATAAAGATTTGGTTGTGGTAAAAATACAACTGAACAAAGGGCAGTGGTCCAGGCAGTACGAAGCAGAGATATGGTTCAGGTTTGTCCTCATCAGGTTTACTGCATTTAATATCCCACCAGACTGAAACATTATATCACAACAGTGTAAATTATGGCTGTGAACAAGGTTTAATGGTTTTACCTCCAGCACTGGATGTCAGCAGGAGATGTGTTCCTGCAGCTGTATGTATCAGTCTCTGGGGACCTAAGATGTTTCATGCTGGAACCAGAAACAGAATTTTCCAGATGTAACAAATAGAGAGTTACCGTTTTCGTTTGGCTCTGACCTGCTGATTCTGGTTCTTCTAAGGACTGAATGCAGAGAAGAGAACAAACCTGCAGAACCTGTGAATGAGGCAGTTTATGTGAATATAACACAATATGGGACAATTACAATATCCACACTTATGCATCTTTCCCAAACGTTAATCTGATTTTTAATAAAGTGAAAACATGCAACACAGAGCATGCTTTGGACCGAGGTGTTTACATGGTGGGACCTGCAAACTTTCATGCATGTAAGAAACCGACAAATCCAGAAAGAAAGGAAAGCTCCTGACACTGTGATCAATAAAAGCTGAAAGGACCTTCTTCCTTTCTAACACTACCTGTTAGCTTGTAGGCCTGTTCTCACATAATATCTGGGCTCAGCTGTTTCTGGTTCTGTACCATAGCCTGATTGAAACCTGTGGTTTAAATAACAGCAGCTGCGCAACAACATGGATCATTTATAAAATATGAGATCCGTTTAAAACTGGTTTTATTTCAGCTTTTTGGTTACATTTTAACGTGTAAATACATCGATCATGTTTTTATGCCACATTTGTTGCAATATAACAAACTGCCCTGTTCGTGTTTTTAAAATAGATGAAATATTTTTAGCTAAAAGTGTCCAGAAAGAATGGAAACTTAAACGCACCGAGTGTCCGTGAAAGCATCATTGTGATCAGATCAATAACAGGTAATTATCGCTCATCGGGGCTGCATAAACCAGGTAAACACGTTTAAAGTGTTGAAGAAACATTTATTGAACTTTGTGTTGAACTCCCGTCAACTGACCCAAACCTCCCAGATTAGAACCAGTTCTCCTCTCAGTCCCAGCTGAGTTCAGTTAATGTTTCCAGTTCAGCTTCTTGAATAAAACCCCCAGCTTGTTTTTAACTGGTTTCCCAACATTTTCCCAGTTGCTGAGGGGAGTTAGCAGCGCAGCTAACAAGTTTCCGCTCCTTCTCCTCTCAAAGTTGCTCCAAACCCTCCGACCTCCGGACACTCACCCTGGACTAGAGCAGGACTTTCTCCGCTCCGGTTAGTCCATGTCGGCTCGGTTCAGCTGAAGCCCGAGGTTCCGATCATGATCCCTGGGGTGGACCGTCCCGTCCGAGAGTTTTGTCGGACCGACACTTTGAGCTGCTTGCATCCTGATTCCCTGAAGCTTTCCCCGGCCACAGCCTGCGGGAGAAGGCGGGGCCCTTTGCGTGTCAGCCAGTGACCATATAAGGACATGCAGTACTCGCTTCCGTCCAGCAGAGGGGGCTAACAACAAAGCCATCAATCCAACCTGTGACAGTCAGGCTTTTTGCGTCTCCTCCCTGCGTGGGAGTTAATTATTAGATTGAGTTCATGTCAGACCAGCCGCTGTAAAACATGACCGAGAAGTAAGTAAACGTCCCTAAACCCTTCAAATAGAACACAGGCCCTATAAAAATAAACCACACTAAATGGAACTGAATGAAATAACATTAAAATATTAAAGTATGAAAAATCAGATGTTTTAACATACATATAAATCATTTTTAAAATATCTATTTTCATTGATTTAATATTTCTTTATTTTGATTCATTTCTCTGCATTTAATTAAAAACTGTTTGGTTGTCCCTAAATTTAACAAGGCTCAAATGAGAAAAATAGACTGAATTTTTTTGATCATTTCTGTAAATATTTGTAAATGTATTAATATGGTAAAATCTTTTTACAATTCTGGCTGTATAAATATGGCATTCTCCTTCTCCACTTGATGTCCGATCATGTTCCTGCTCCATTCACCAAATGTCTGTCTGGACCCCTTGATGTCACTTGAAAGATTATTTTGATGCACAAATATCTCCCATCGTTGTTTTGGTGCATTGCATGAAACTCAGCGGAGGGCGTGGCCATCATGACGGAGTCCAGGAGAGGGTTGCGGTGGGCGGAGCTTGAAAACACACCTTTTTTAACAGGTTTAGAGCTTCCACCCATCAACTGAAACTCGGAGTTTCTGTTTTTGGCACGTCTTTCGTCGACCCACGTCCCACCCGAAGAGGTAAGAGAACCAGAAGTATTACTGTTTACTGGGGCAGGACCAGTAGGAGTTTATGGGGTCTGTTTAGAGTTTAAACTTAGTGCTTTAGTGGAGGAGTGCCTCTTCAGAGTCCTCAGATGTTCTTCAACGTTTCTTATTGTGGTGACGTTGTAAACTTTTCCACTCGTGTTCATCTAGTTCTAAACTAATGTTGACGCATTTAACCTGAGCTCCTCTTTTTGTCTCACTGTGAGCAGTTTTAAAATGTTTCAGTTTGTCTGCAGCCCTTCATCTAGTGGCTTCTGTGCTTGCAGGTCTCTCTTTGGCTTGTGGTAACTACCCATCCTTCCTGTTTTCCTGTGTTCCAAATGGGTTTCAGTTCTGCATTGTTAAGATAATTTTTTATAAACATATAATATTAAGGTTTTAAGATTTTATTAAATAATGATTCGATCTGTTGTCCTGTAAATACCAGCCCAATAAGGCGGTTTTATCAGGACAATAGTGAAAGAGGTGAATCAAGCTCTGACATTACTGAACATCAAAACTCGGCTCACACATGGAATAAATTCACACAATTTCTTAAAATACAAGAATGTATTAACAAATATAAGTCAACTCAAAGTCAAACATATTTCAGTCAACAAACTCTTTACTAAATTAGAACAATCCAACTAAACTACCAAGCAGAATGAAAGAATAGAGGAGACCAACAATGTACAATATGAACAAGTGAATTAAAGATGGTTAAAAACCATGACCAATAAAGTGATGCAACATTACCATTCAGTGTTATTTATGTTGGAGAACCAAAGATTATCTGGAAGAATCTGGAAATGAAGATAAGTTAGTCTAGGATGACTTCTAGATGACTCATTCTCAATGGTGTTTAATTAGCTGCCTTTTATTTAGTACAATAATATTTAAGAAAATATTATTAAAGAAATATTACTTTGAACAAAACCAACAACCTTTCTGGATTAATGATTCTTAATGGACTCTTAAGATGGCGGCGAGTCACATGTTTAGCCTTAGCCAATAGCAGTTGAAGCTAAGAAAGGGGGAGGCTTTAGCTTGTTACCAAACATGTACCTTTACAATTGCATCAATTGAGAGATCAAAATGCATAAGCGTTGACTGCGCGTCATGGCCAATATGTGTTTAAAACCACCCTTTAAATAAAGTTTGTCTTAACTTTAAAAACACAGCACCGAACACATTATTAGCTGAGCCGCTAGTCTGCTAGCAATTAGCTGAGTTTTCTCAACACAAGCAAAAACAAACGTCATGAAACAAACATTATTTAGATTATTTTATTCTAAACTAAGCTTCTCTGCCCAAACATTACCTCTTATGTGAACCATGCTGAGGAAGAAGTTTCCTGGGCGACGGGTTCGGGGACGTGAAGCTCTCTGGTCAATCACGTGTGGACTGAACTGTACAACAAAGGCACGTTCGGCACCTTCAGTGGCCGCAGTGTGGCGGGTAGCTCTCGCTACTTGGATGTGCACGCAAGAAGGCGTGTGATGCTGCGGTTCCGATGCCTTGTTCTCCAAACCGTGGGGGAAAATCAGCTTCAATTAGGACTGCTTCTGGAGGTCTCAGAAGAAAAGTCAAGCAATGAATGAATGCTGGGTACTCAAACAGCAAATCATTACTTTACTTTGTTGCATATGATCGGTGTGATCGAAGTCACTTTTGGATCGAAGAATTCTTGAAAGTAGAAGCCTTACTCGCCTACGGGTTTCAAGGCCTTCAGCTGACGCGTGGTCTGGTCCCTCCTTCAGCCGCTGTCGGCAGCTGGAATGAGACCAAGCGGACGGGGAAACGTGCCCTTGGGTCAGAGATTCCAGGTCTGACTCCTCCTCTTCCTGGGCTGTGTTAGGAATGGGTTAGTGTGATGTTGAAAGGTGCGGAGGTTCACACAGGCCTTTGTGTACAGTTCGGAGTCCATGTTCATCCATGTTTCACCTCATGGCTGGGGTCCCAACAGCAGACTTGTTGAAGGTCTTTTTCGGGTATAAAACCATCTCACTCAGAAACTGGACCCATTCCGTCCTCCACTGCCTTGGCAGCACCGGCTTCAGGCTTTGCTGAGTCAGCGTCTTGAGTCAGCGGCTTTAACTGATGAGGCTCAGGCCCATTGGGCTCCATAAAGCCTCACTTAACCTCTGGTGACGAGGGGGGGACCCTCCACCCCAAACGCATGGGCAATTCTGGGCGACTGTTGCCAACAGGAGCCAGTGCCTCTGTAGAACTGGTCCTGGCCCCTGTACTGAAGACATAATACTAAATCAATTTCTTATGATTATATGCAATGGAACAGAAACCTTAAATGATTGGTCCTGGTGACCAATTAAAGTTTTTACCTTTTACAGTTTTACTTTAACAATGAATTAAAAATTAAAGTGTTGCACTTTTAGCTTCAGCCGTATTGAGACAGGATCAGTTTTCATAGATCAAGGGTCTGAAACTTGCAGCTCCACAAGTGACTCTTAATATATTAAACGACTGTTTCATTCTGTTCTGTGACCCCAATGAAAAAACACTGGCCCCACCCTGACCCCCCTGGTAAATCTGGTCTGGAACCGCCACTGCTCAAAAGATCTATCTGTGGTGAAACTACAGGTGTAAAAACACAGACCATACACAAGAACGAAATGAGATTTGCTGTTGGATAAAAGTATAAATTCCCATTTTTTGTTTCCAGAAATGGAGTGAAAGGCAAAAAAATCTGTATTCGCTGTATAAAACCTCCAGTCCAAATGTAAATAATCAGTACATTAAAGGTTGCATCTGTGTCTTATTCTCAGGTGTAAATTCTCGTAATTTTTTTTTTTACGAGTAAAATAAAGATTTCCTGAATCTCAGCTATGTTTTAAAGCGGATTTGTCCAACTCCAGTCCTACAGAGCTACTATCCTGCAGCTTTAAGATCCAGCCCTTCTCCAACACACCTGAACCTATTGAATGTTGCGTTACCGGGCCTCTGCAGAGCTGGATGATTCTGATGAGGAAATTCAGCCTTTTGATTCAGGCGTGTTGGAGTAGGGATGCATCGCAAAGCAGTAGGATAGTAATTATAGAGCAGTAGTGTCCAAAGTCAGGCCTCAAGGGCAGCATCCTACATGTCTTAGATGTCAGCCTGCATCAGCATACCTGAATCAAATGACTGGTTCATTACCAGGAAACGTTTTAAGACAACTGGCAGGGCAAAAACGCGATATCTTGATAAACCGAGCAGATATTTCCAATTTACACAGGTACATCCTTGTCTAAAAACATCAGAAAAGTTTTGTTTTGTGTCAATATATCAAAGTTTTTGCCGGTCTCCCTCGTCATTACTACTTCCGTTTGAACATTCCCGCAATGAATCATGGGATTGGGTGGGCCAGAATAGATACACCTGAGCATCTTTCAAAACTGGGGAAAAGGACACCTTAGTCAGCTGCATCTGGAGGAGCCTTTGAATTTGGACAAATGAATTTAGACACAGCGTTCTGCAGAGGCTGGTTAATGAACCATCATTTGATTCAGGTGTGTTGAACTAAAACATGCAGGAAACCGAACCTGGAGAACTGATTTGGGGTGCCCTGGTTTTAAAAGACTTCTGTTGATTGTAGAATCATCTAGCTCAGTGATTCTCACCCCTGGTCCTTCATGTTTTAGGTATTTCCCTGCAGCTGCACACCTGACTAATATAAATGGATTATTACCAGGCTTCTGCAGCACTTGCTGAGGAGATTATGCAATCATTTCGATCAGGGGTGCAGGAGCAGAGACACATATAAAACTTGAAGGACAAGGGACCCTGGGGACCAGGGTGGAGAATCAATCATCTAGTTCATTTTCACTGAGACTATGTATTTTATTTTTGAATTAAGAATACGATGCTGTGAAACAGCCGTTTAGTTTAGAGCTCATTAAGGGACAGCCCGTCAGGAGTTAATCAGGTTATTGGTTGTTGAGCAGCAGACCCTGTCATAAGGGCAAGAAGAACCTCCACCTGGTTGAAAATAAATTTAATAACTTTTGTTTGAAAACGTTTATAAATGTCTGTTTATTTCAGCTCAGACCCATTATTATAAGCGTGTTGTTGTGTGTAGTTACCATAATAACCCAAATATGAGTCTCATAACCACTGAGTTACGTTTTGGTGTTGGTAATTTATGTAAATGTTCCTCATTTGCTCAGTTTCTATGAAAACAACTCTCCTTAGAATTCCCAGAACCTGAAACCTGTAACTAGGAAGGAAAAATGGTAATATTCTTACAGATGAAATGATCTTGTGACGAGCTTAGATTTTTATTTTTGTGTTGATGTCACAGGGCTGTGCCGTATCCGTCTCCTTGTGTGGAGCTGATACAACATGATGCGTGTGTTATCTTCAACATGTAGAGCAAAGCATGTCTTTATGTGGACACACAACACCTGAGCAGTTTATCCTGCAGAAAGACCTCAGATACTCACCGTTGAGCAATATGTGTTTTGCTCCGACTGTGCTGACAATAACAGGAAAAACAGGTTCAGATCATCCAGATGCTCGGTTGAGCTGCAGCAGAAAGACAAAACATGCTTTATGTACTGATTGGAACCAGGAAAATGAAGCAGCATTGAAATATGTTACAGCTCTGTACAGAAATGTCCTATATAGGCGATTTATCTCAGCTGCAACACTACTAGCTAAATAATTATTATATCAAACATAATATAACCCAGAATAAACTTTAGGAAAATCAGCGTCCATCTCTTTGATATGAGGAGCTTACTCGGCTTGCTATGTGCAGATAGTTAAGGGATAAAAGCTCACCTGGTCCGTCTTATCAGCTGATTCAAGATCGATATCAACTTTTACACTTGGATAAATATTTCTGTATTCTCAGATTAAATCATATCCCCCTTTTAACACGGTTTGTCTAAAAGCTGCAGGTTTACAGCAGTGCTCCAGGTCACCTAGCTGTTTTTGTCATGAACAGAAACAGAGATTTATCAGGCCCCCTGTGGCAAGTCCAGTTTACCTGAGACTCTCTCAGGTAAACTGGGAATGACTGCTTCTGACAAAAAATGTAAATGAAAAGATGAATCATTCTGGCAGCATTCAGATAAACTTTGTAATTTCTGCTTCAGGTGTTACCAGAATACTTTCTATTAGGGTTATCAAAATAATCATGTCGATATAATCAGTACTAGAAAAACAAATTATTCAGTGATTATTTGCTTCAAAATCGATTAAAAACATATCCTTTAAGTTCATCTTTATTGTCCACATATGTGGAAATTTGTCTTTGGCTTCACATGGTGGTTAAAAGAAAACATTAAAGCAAGGCTCAGAGGAAACATTCACACTGAATGACAAAGCACACTAAGATCATCTGCAGAATGGGCAACAGTTGAATAAGAACTCTTTCATATCACCTGCAATAATGTTCATGTTCTTGGTTGCTCTACTGCTTTAAATCTCCTTCCAGCGGGGAGCTTAACAAACTACAGTACAGGTACAACAGGTAAACCTGTAGTGGATGGAAGGGACTGACTGCAGCTGCAGTTAAACACGCTCCTTAATTAGGCTCAGACACAAAGTCACTGCCGCAGCCTAACAGAAGAAACGTTTGGAGAGCATTGCTGTTGATCTAAGTGTTATTAACGTTATTTGCAGTGTTGGGATGTTTTGTTACGACAGAAGACATAAAGGCTAACAAACACTTTCATGCAACATGTTGTTTTTCCTGTGATTACCTCAGTGGTCTGTTTGCTGACTCATTTCTTGAGCTATCTGTGAAGGCCATGATGAAGCTCTAAAAGACCTTCAGAACTGAAGACCTCAGATTACAGAAATGTCTGGATCACTCATGGGAAAACAGGAAGGATTCGGAGCCTTTGGTTTGGAGCAATTATTCCAAATGTTTCCTAATCTTGGGACCCAAAGAAAGGATCTGCTTTGAGAAACAGAAGAAAGGCTGATTCTTAGTTATTTGGGTTTCGATCTTTTAAGAAATTTAGGTTTTCTGATGTATGATTTTCAGTCTGTACTATAAAGATCTTTTAGGACAGTTACAGCGGTGCCTTGCTTGAAAGTGAATCTCTATAAAGTCCATAGAAGATCACATGAACATAAGCATTAGTTCCTAGAAGCCGATGAGATGTCGCTCAGCAGCTATTTAGGCTTTTACCTCCCAGCTTCAACGGAGAACCTGAATTACAATGAGCTACCAGCATGACGAGGAACATTTACCCACAGATTGTTCCAGGAATTCAGGAAGCGGTTCTGAGAATCCCGAGCGGTTGAGCCTGGATCTATTCAAACAGATTCCTGCCTGGTGGATCATTTTAAAGAGTGGGCCAGTAATGATCCAGAACATGAGAAAAATCAGTCTCCTAAAAACCCACATTTATTATTATTTTTAATGCCAGAAAGGTGACTCAAGTCAACTCAAGTTTGATTTGATTTGACTGATTTTTATTGCACAACACTGTGAAGGACAGTGTGACGTAAAACCCAAACACCTGGCTGTTGGGACGTCAAAAATGATGTTAAAAAGCCTCTTGGTGGTTCTAGAAATAAAAGCTTTGAGCGAGATCGTCAGCAGACAGCCAGCGGCTGTTTCAGAGTCTCATGAAGCGTTGAAGGTTGTTGTGGCTTGTAGGTAGGTCAGTGGGTGTTTCACACCTCTGCAGATGATTATCCTCACAGACGTTGCTCCACCGGTTCTCCAGCTGGCGGGACTGGGAGGGGCCACCTGAGATCAACAAGCCTGAAACTGGCTGAGTTTCTGGAGCTCCTGGTTGACAGGCTGATAGTATGATCAGCCTGTCTGAGGTTGGTTCTTAAGTTTTAAAGCTGCTTGATGGATCTATGCACACTTTGTGTGATGCTTCTGTGCCGCTGGCGCTGATGTTTAGGAGCAGCTTTGTCTCCAGTCTGATCTGTCCCTCTGATGAGCTCCGTTTGCATCTTCAAGAGTTACCGTCACCGTCTCCAAACCGTCTCAATCCCCGAGTGATTTGTGTGCTAGATAAAGATGTATCTGCTTTAATCTGCGTGTTTTAAATCTGATGGAAACAGGGCTTCTCTTCATTGTTAATGAAGTGTTGGTATTAGAGGGTGACATGGGAGTGGATTTTCTCTCCTGTCCCATCCCGTTCCCACAGAAAAATGTCTTGTCCCATCCCAATCCCAGGCCAGCATAACGAAAAAAATCCTGTCCCGTCCCACTCCTGGTAAATTGACTCCCGTCCCGCTCCCATTCAGAACGACTCCCACTCCTGTGACTGTCCCATTTTTGTTTTCTTCATTTAGTCTTTTGCCAATTTCTTTGAAAGACCAGTTAGGTCCCTGTTTTTAGCTGTAGTAAAGGCCAGATAAAGTAAAAAGAATAATAATGAAGAAATAATAAAATATTAAACAAGGAAACAGACCATGTCTATCTTAGTTGAATAAACAAAATGTACATAGTTGTATTTTACTTATTTATTAAGTGATTGTTTCCTTTGAACAATGACATCACTTTTATGTTTCAAGTTGCTGAAACGAAAGAAAAATGCACCTAGTAAGAGAAATGTACTTGTTGAACAAAAGGACAAAAAGACATTACCTTCACAATTTAGAAACTGTACCTCAATGGTTCACAGCCCTGGTCCTCAGGGACCCCTTCCCTGCAAGTTTTAGATGTTTGTTTGCTCCAGAACACCTGATTCATATTCTGACATGACCTCCTATACAGGCATCAAGAATGGAGGGTCAAACTGGACAAAATTAATACAATAAAATCATCATTAAATAAATAAATGTTGTGAATGTCCCATAAGTGAAGTAAATGTAACATGAAAGAAATGTAACATTAAATGTGCCATTAAATTAAAGGTACCATTTATTTATTTAATACATCATTAGAAATAATAAATGTACCATTATATCATGAAATGGACTATAATGCAATTAAATGTGCCACTTAATAATTAAGTATAATTTTAAAGACGACATGACGTAATTAGTGGTACACTTAATATTTAATGATGTATTAAATAAATTGTACATTTAATGGTACATTCAATTGTTTTCTATTTCACAACATATTTATTTAATATCTTCCCTTGATGAAGCCTTTCTATACGAGGTCCACGAGGGGACATGGGGAAGTTTTTCTCTTTTGTGTTCCCACGCAATAGTCTTTGTGTTATCTCGCAATACTTTGTGGGATAGTTTCCAAACCAGATAACTGCAAAAATGAAACAAACACTACACCTGTTTTGAGATTTATTGAGTTTTATTTTGAAATCAGCCTTTAATAAAATTATCTTCAAATCAGACTAAAAGACAGTTTTTATCCACAAGCTGTCAAACAAACTACTGAACAATAAAACTGAACGAAACCACATCTGTGACACTTTATTTCCTTATTACTGCTGCATGATGGGTACTTTTCTTTGTACACCATTAGTGTTTTTGTTTTTATCGTGATTTGAACGGTTCTTCTTATCCTAAGCATTTAATCACATTGTTTACTGCGTGTTAACCTGCATATGACAAATAAATCATATTAATGACATATCAGTGCTGTTTGTTTTATGAGCAGTTTATCATCTGTGCTGTTGCTCCAAAATGCCGAACGTAAAAGTATTGCGTGGGGACGCAAAAAAAAAAAAAAGAAATCCCCCATGTCCCCTCACGGGCTTCCGTACCTTTCCCCTCTACTGTGGCAAAAGCTCTTAAATCTTTAGAGCACATGCAGCAGTTTTGTTGGTCAGATGAGACTTGACACATGTTGGTACTTTTGGTTTGATGAATGAAGAGAAGCAGGGTTGATTTAATCCAGAATCTGTTTTACAAGTGTCCTTTAATCACTGGTGAACTCGATTACAACTAAACACGTTTTACAAGCAGCAGACTGCGTGTTAAAACCGCTACATTCAACTCTCCTGAAGTCAGCTCTATAAGTTTAATAGATAAGTCCTTACTGTATGGAGGTAAATTTGTCTCAATATTATTCAATCAAACAAAAAACTAATTTTAATCAAAAAATATTAAGTTGTGATCAAAACTTTCAAAGTTGTAACGATTATTTTTCTTTAAATGGAATATTTTATTTTGGGGAGAAATAAAATTGTTTGATAAAACTGTTTTTGATTAAAATGACTAATTTTTTCTCACGAAGAGAAAAAAGTTATTTGCAAAACATAAACTTTTATTTTTATTTTGTGCCAAAAATCTTTGGTTATGACTCTCTCTTTTGGTTTTGACGCTCTCTGTTTTTGGTTGAACTCAACGAATTTTGAGTTCTGGGAACATGAACATCCTGGGCGGGGCCTAAAGACGAACGCTGTAAGACGTTTCCCTATTGGTTAGCGCTGACTAAAGCCACAGACTCTGATCCCCTCCACCTCTGAACTTCTGGTCCAACTGCAGGGTTTGCAGCGTCGCTTCAGTGAGGAGACATCAACTGTACAGAAGAAAACTGAGCCGACAGTCAGAAATACGTGGTGACGTCAGCCGACACCAGCTCTCTCTTAAAGATTAGCTTCATACAAGATGCATTAATGGAGCAGAAAGGACCAGATCCTGGTGACGGTTGAGAAAATAAGAGGAAAACAGAAAAGTAACCTACAGAACATTTATATTAATTACATTTTTACAACTTTAACATTCATGTTTTATGTAAAAGAATAAATATTTAATATTTTACTGTACAGTTTTGGAGAAATATCTTGTCAAAATACCTCAAAATGCTCAACCATTAAATGCATTTGTCCCACTTTCAGGAATTTATTTCAGAATCCATGTCGGGCAGATGGCATCCCATAATCCTGTGTGTTGTCCTCACAACCCGTGATACTTCCTGTCCTGTGCAGTTCCCACATCACACTGTCCTCCTGAGACACAGAGTGCTTTCCACCGTGGCTCTATAGATATCTGTAAGCAGCTGAGGAGATGAAGAAGAGTTGTTGTTGTACCTTCTTCAACAGGTGAGGGGCGTTTCTAGTCCAGGATCAGAGGAGATCTGGATGCTCTTGAACTTTAACCTGTCCAGACCACTTCCCAGGATCTCATCGACCTCACCAAAAATAAGCATTTGTTGTACTTTGTTGGGGTAGTTGTGTATTTCTCCAGAAACCTACAGTGAAATTATGAAATACTAATTCTGGTTCTAATATAGATGACCCTCTAATATAATCTGAAGAGATTGTGTTGTCACCTCTCATGGTTTTGGAGAAATAAATTCCTGAAAGTGGGACAAATGCATATAATGGTTGAGCATTTTGAGGTATTTTGACAAGATATTTCTTCAAAACTGTACAGTAAAATATTAAATATTTATTCTTTTACATAAAACATGAATGTGAAAGTTGTAAAAATGTAATTAATATAAATGTTCTGTAGGTTACTTTTCTGTTTCCCTCTTATTTTCTCAACCGTTGCCAGGATCTGGTCCTTTCTGCTCCATTAATGCATCTTGTATGAAGCTAATCTTTAAAAGAGAGCTGGTGTCGGCTGACGTCACCACGTATTTGACTGTCGGCTCACTTGACCGCAGTTTTCTTCTGTAAAGTTGATGTCTCCTCACTGAAGCGACGCTGCAAGCCCTGCAGTTCGAGCGGCCGCTTTAGTCAGCACTAACCAATAGGGAAACGTCTTACAGCCTTCGTCTTTAGGCCCCGCCCAGGATGTTCATGTTCCCAGAACTCAAAATTCGTTGAGTTCAACCAAAAACAGAGAGCGTCAAAACCAAGAGAGTCGTAACCAAAGATTTTTGGCATAAAATAAAAATAAAAGTTTATGTTTTGCAAATAACTTTTTTCTCTTCGTGAGAAAAAATGAATCATTTTAATCAGAAAAAGTTTTATCAAACAATTTTTCTCCCCAAAATAAAATATTCCATTTAAAAAAAATAATCTTTACAACTTTGAAAGTTTTGATCACAACTTAATATTTTTTAATTTAGATTATTTTTTTGTTTGATTGAATAATATTGAGACAAATTTAGCTCCATATTACTTCTGACTTTACGTTACAAATCCAATTTTACCACGTCCAGTTCTCCACCTGCGTTTGTTCCCTCCATCTTGAACGCAGGCGGAAAACATCGATCAGAAGCACTGTTGGCTTGTGGGTTGTGTAGTTCGTTTGACTCACATTATAGTTTAGGCTTCTTGGAAAAAAAACTACACAATGGCGGCGTCGATCCAAGTTTTTTTTTTTTTTAAAGTTTATAACAAAGTCTCAGTTTTACATTTCCAAAGACAATTGATCCAAGTTTATTTTCCCTCCTATTAGCTCCCGCTCCCGTCTGCTTTCGTTCATGTTTTAACCTGTACCGTCCCAATCACGTGATCTTTACTGATGTTGTCTCCCGTCCCATGGGAATCCCGAAAAAATGTCAGCCTCTAGTTGGTATGACACAACCAGGCTTCACTGAACCTGGTCCAGATGTTGAAGGTGAGCAAACACCCCCTCTGCTCGTAAGGTTTTGGTTCAGACCGGCCTGTGAACAGAACCATGTCATTGTGATTTAGTTTAAATGAATCAGTCAGTTGGATTCAGAGAAATCTGGGAAGGTGATGAAGGTTTTTTTTTGTCAGCCTGGATTGTTGTTGCCTGCAGTCACTTGTGTCTGAACATGTCCTCCACTCCTGTCGCTTGTCACCTTCAGGCTGGGTCCACACTGCACATTTCTGGGTTGATGTTCAAAGCGAAGCAGTGGAGAGGTCTCTCTGCTGTCAGAGCAGGGCTGTGGTTAAAGATTTCTCAGATTGTTGGTTATTGAGACTCAGATTAGTTTCTCTGCTCACAGCATCAGATTTGTCCCTGCAGAACGGCTCGTTGTATCTCATTACGTATAGGAACATGATGTCCCTGATTTGGATGAAATACTCTGTCTTGCATCATATTTTACCTCCAGACAATCCAATCACGTTAAAAAAGTACACCCTCTTTTAGTTCCAAGGTTTGATATTTCAGAGTCTAATAATATAAAAATTTTATTCTAAAACCGAAACTCAACAGATTCCTTGCTGTCACTATTTATTAGACAAAGATGACACTAAAATGGAAAAGCATGATGTTGAAAAACTAAGTACACCCCTGTTATTTACACAGGATTTAAGATAGAATGTACCAGCTTTTTGCTGCCAGTCAATTACATCGCTTTAAAGGATCATGATCAGTGAGAACACCTCTAAAAAAGCAGGAGTTTCTGCAGTTTGCTGTTCTGGAGCGTACAGCTGAGTGTCAACACAATGCCAAGGCAGAATGACATCATCAATTACCGCAAACTATCGGAGGTCCATCATTCTGCAAAGAGGAAGATTATTCCCAAGAGGAAAACTTCTCAGACAGCTGCCGGTCATCCAGGAGTGGATGTCCCAGCAGGTTCAGCCCAAGGTCAGAGCATGAAGCTCAGAGAAATGACCAAAAACCCAAGAGCTCCATCTCAGACTCTATAGGCCTCAGTTAGCAGGTTAAAGGTCATGACATTAGAAAGGGCTGTTTGGAAGGGTTGAGGAAGAAAGCCTCTTCCCTCTTAAAACAAGATGGCAGCAGGACTTATCAAAGCTGCATCTGGATGAAGGACAAGACTTCTGGAACAGTGTCCTCCAGACAGATGAGACCAAAGAAGAGATGTTTGACCACGATGAACAAAACCACGTTGGAGAAAACCGCAGCACAAACACCTCAAACCAGCAGTCGAGCACAGTGGTGGATGGTTAATGATTTAAACTGGTCCTGCAGCCACAGGACCTGGGCTCACAGTCACTGAGTGGACCATGAGCTCCTCTGTTCACCAAAGTATCCTAGGGTCAAATATGAGTCAATTTGTTCATCAACAGAACCATGATCTCAAGCACAGCAGCAGATCTACAAGAGAATGACTGTAAAAAAAAAATATCAAGATACTGCAATGGCCTAGTCAAAGGCCAGACCATAACCTAGTTAAACTGCTGTGGTGGGATCTTGAGAAATTAGTCTGCAATCCTAAATGAGAAGAAGCAATGCTGGAAGGAAGAATGGACAATAGCTGTGTGTTATTCTTAGTATTCTTTATGGGAATTGGTGCAGTCAGAACTACCTTGAACTGAATCCACTCAAGACTGTGGAAATGGTGGTGGACTTTCGGAGAACACCACCCCCATACACCCCCCTCACCATCCTCAACAACACTGTATCGGCCGTGGACCACTTCAGGTTCTTAGGAACCACCATCTTTGAGGACCTGAGATGGTCTTCACACATAGACACTGTTCGAAAGAAGGTCCAGCAGAGACTGTACTTCCTGAGGCAACTCAAGAAGTTCAACCTTCCACAGGAGCTGCTGGTCATCTTCTCCACTGCCATCATTCAGTCTGTCCTGTCTTCGTCCATCTCAGTGTGGTTTGGATCATCCACCAAACAGGACAGGTCCAGACTGCAACGCATAATCAGGACTG
This sequence comes from Girardinichthys multiradiatus, assembly GCF_021462225.1. Classification (NCBI taxonomy): domain Eukaryota; kingdom Metazoa; phylum Chordata; class Actinopteri; order Cyprinodontiformes; family Goodeidae; genus Girardinichthys; species Girardinichthys multiradiatus. Next base: position 47,917,121 of record NC_061794.1, on the reverse strand, counting down.
CAGAGAGAATCATCAGAGCTGACCTTCCCTCCATCCAGGACTTATACAGGTCAAGGGTCAGGAAAAGGGCAGCTAACATCCATGCAGACCCCACACACCCTGCACATAAACTGTTCAGAGCTTTACCTTCAGGTGGCGCTACAGAGCACTTTTTACTAAAACCAGCCGCCACAGAGACAGTTTCTTCCCCCAGGCTGTTTCTCTGTTGAACATTTAATAGAGTTCAAAACAACAGCATACAGATGTTACAAATGCACCTTTTATTATATATGTGTATATTGTACATTGTAAATATTTATATTCTGTAATACAAAACAAAACAAAAGAGCAAAGTGTACCGGAGTCAAATTCCTTGTTTGTACGTAAGAACATAGTAATAAAGCTGATTCTGATTCTGAATTAAACTGTTTGTTGTTGCTTTCACAGATCCAGCCATGAGGGGGCGCTCTAACAGTCTTTGCCATCTTGTCTTTACTGTCTTCATCTTGTTGGTTGGTGGAGCTTCAGTGTCAGGGCTGAGGGTCTGCTCTTACAACGTGCAGCGCTTTAACTCTGCAAAAGCAGCAAACTATGTGGTGTTGCACACTGTGACACGGGTAGGACACACACACACACACACACGCTGCTGCTGTTCAGACGCAATCTGTCCTTAAACGAGGACATTTCATACAGTGGCTTGTAAAAGTATTCATACCCCTTGACCTTTTCCAAATATTGTTACATTAAAGCCACAAACATTAAAATATTTTATTAGAATTCTAAGTGAAAGACCAACACAGAGTGGTTTACAGTTGTGAAGTGGAAAGAACATTAAATATGATTTCTTTTTTTTTTTTTACAAATAAAAAAACAGAAAAGAGCATTGTACCAAAGTATTCATCCCCCCGAGTCAATACTTTGTGGAACCACCTTCTGCTGCAATTACAGCTGCGAGTCTTTTAGGGTATGTCTCCGCCAGCTTTGCACATCTAGTGACTGAAATTTTTGCCCATTCTTCTTTAAAAAACAATTCAAGCTCAGTCAGATTAGATGGAGAGTGTTTGTAAACAGCAGTTTTCAGATCTGGCCACAGATTCTCGATTGGGTTTAGGTCTGGACTTTAACTGGGCCATTCTAACACAGGAATATGTTTTGTTTTAAACCATTCCACTGTAGTCCTGGCTTTATGTTTGGGGTCGTTGTCCTGCTGGAAGGTGAACCTCCGCCCTATTCTCACGTTCCTTTCAGACTCCAACTGGTTTTCTTCCATGAATAACCCTGTATTTGGCACCATCCATCTTCCCATCAACTCTGACCACCTTCCCTGTCCCTTCTCCTTGTTGGGCCTGTAAGTTTAGGTGGAGGGCTTTGTCTTGGTAGGTTTCCAGTTGTTCCATACTCTTTCCATTTCCAGATAATGGATTGAACAGAACTCCGTGAGATGTTCAAAGCTTGGGAAATCTTTTTATAGCCTAATCCTGCTTTAAACTTCTCTACAACTTTATCCCTGACCTGTCTGGTGTGTTCCTTGGACTTCATGATGCTGTTTGCTCCCCAATATTCTCTTAACCAACGTCTGAGGCCGTCACAGAACAGCTGTTGTACCGAGATTAGATTACATACAGAGGTGGACTCTGTTTAGTCATTAGCAAACCTCAGGCAACTTCAGAAGACATTTGGTTGCACTAAGAGTAAAGGGAGCTGAATACGTTTGCACATGTTGTGGAATTTTCTTATGAAAGTGGAGAGAAGTTGACTCATAACAAGAGAAAATCCGGACTTTGTCTTTATAAGTTTTATTCAAAGGCATTCAGCGTTTGAATGACTCTGTCACTGAGGTTAGTCAGTGAAACAGAGTCCTGAACAACATTTACACACAGTATTTATACCAGAACATGACAGTTTTATCTCAACTTCAAAGAGTCTGTGTTTTACGACCCCAGACCCTTCTTGGGTTCAGAGGTGACAAAGTTATTTAGGAACCCATCTGTCCTTCCCAACACATCATCCTAACTGTGGGTTTAACCATTAAACTTCTGATAATGGCTTTTACAGCTTACTCCTCTAACACAGATGTTCACTGGAGTGAGGTAAACCAAAGGTCATACACTGTGGAATGCTTACTGCAAGAATTTCCATCACACTCCCTTCTTCTGATTACAAGATAATCACAACTACAGGAATATTCTTCATAACCATCACCCCTCTCAGCTAACAGATAATCCAAAGCCATTCTAGTTTGCAAACTCATCGTTCTAATAGCTTAGGCTGATTGAAGTATAAGTTGTGACCGTAGGTAGTAAATGAGCTAGATAACATACTCCAGACCAAGTAGCAGGCAGATACAGATATAATCTATTTCCACACATCCAACCCATGTTCTGAGGACATGAGAACCCATCTCATAAAGGAAAAGTAACAAAAACCCTGGTTAATTTACCTGCCTGGTCATACAACTAACCTCCATCCGGTAAGGCTGTAAGATTAAGAGTTAACACAAAGGGATCTGGATCCAAAGATTCTGAAATAGTATAAGGATCAGTTCTGGTAGGACATGACTAAAATTTATGTCTGTTGATTAAAGCACATAAAACATATAATAGCTTCGCAACCTACTGTCTACCCAAGGAAATAAGGTGTGCTTACCTCCTATGTAATACAAATATCTGGATCTTTAATCGGATTTCTATTACCCCGAATTCTATAAAGAGTTTCTGTAGAAGCACACGTTAAATTAATCTCACTAGAAAATCTACTAACATTTCTGCTTTGCCTTACAATATAATTCCTCACCCAAGGAAAAATGACCTCCACCAGCTGGTTATGTTGCCTATCTGGAAAGAAAGTAGTATTAATAAGAACAGGTACTAAAAATGGTTGATCATTAATAACACGTGGAATCAAACAACAAACATAGCAACTGTCATTTCTTATTTTCCTCACAGTTTTGATGCATCAGTTGCCACCAAACATTATCAGCATGATCATAGTAGTCAGAAAAGTGATGAATCTCTCTTCGAATCCGCTGATGAATATTATTAGTCAGATTAACCACACATTGTCTTTGCTGTACCTTTTCCCAAAATGAACACAAGAGTTATAAAAATATTTGCAATACCAATCATTAGCATCAGAACAGACCATCTTCCATATAGCTGCATCGTGACCTTGAAGTGGAATGTCCTTTCTTCTGGTACTGAAAGCAAACAGTTTCTTTTTTTAAAGAAAACAAATTATAAACACAACTTAAAAACAAGAATCCTGCTGTCTCTCCTGAGTGGCTTCAAGCTGCCCTGTTACCAGTCTGGTACAGGTGGGCGGTCATAGGAAGCTCCTCTAGAAATATATTTAGAAACAGGAACTCTAACCTGTTGGAAGTTAGGCTTCCATAGTCCAACTAAACAACGGTGGAAATGAACACATTCAAATTTGTAATAATACCATAATGATAAATATCAAGCAATAAACATAAAAGTTAGATAAAAGCATCCGAGATTTCCTCCTCAGAGTCAGTCTCGCTGTCAAAGTGGGAGGAAATAATTTGGCTGACCCTCACTGTCCAGACAAAGGAGCCCCTAGTAGCCACCAAATGTTAAGAAATTAAGGAGAATAAGCATCATGGGGCATATTTGACTGTCTCTCTGTTGCAGACGTCACCAGTCCATCATCCAGAGAAAGGTTATGTGTAAATGTGTAGAGGTCTTCCCTGTATGTTTTCTATGTGTCTCTCACTGTGGTGTGTGTGCAGTGAGGCAAATGACCTTATGACTTCTAACTTTCAGGCAATGCGATGGCCTTAAGTAGATTCTGAAATATTGTTGCACTGCCCAAGGGATTATTGTGTCCTTGTAAGAACAGTGTTCTTCAACCACCTCTTCAATCACTCGCCAGTGATCAGCTTACAGTTCTTTGTCTTGTGGTGGTCCGCTGTCCTCAAACCTTTCAAGCCGTGGATGATCCAGTTGGAAGATGACTTGTCCTGGAAGCCAGATGAAGCTGGAGGAGCTTTCCTGCAATGTGATGCATGTAACCAGGCAACACGCTCTGCTACCTTGACAGCGGTGTGGATGACTAGTAGGATCTGATACGGGCCATTCCAGCACCTGGACTTCCTGTGTTTTCTCCTAGATTCTCTGACCAGAATCCAGTCGCCAGGAATAAAGGACTGGAGGGTGGAAGTGGCTGTTTCTGGTAATGCAGCCTTCACCATCTGTGAAACTTGAGAAAACACAGTGGACAGGTTTTGACAGTAAAACAACATCCTATCTTCACACAAAGATGTGGAAGAAAATGATCTTGGCAATATCCCCATGTCCAAATTAGGAGACCTGCTACACAGCACTTCAAAAGGACTGAGATTTACCTGTGTCCTTTGTCTCAATCTCATATAAGTGAGAACAATAGGTAGAGTCTTCACAACACTTGGCTAATTTTCAATTCAAAGTCCCATTCTCAAACCTAAGTGCTTAACTACATGAACTTCATCAAAACATCCAACAAAATCAAAAGAATTGATCTTCTGACTTCACCTGATATACAAGCAGTGACCATCAGCTAAATATTCTGAATATCAAAAATGTGACATGATGTTTGAGGAAGGTCTGATTACAGGTCAATATTTCATAGTTTCAGAAAACCCAAAAAGAATTTCAAAAATGGTCTAATCTGTGGAGATAAAAAATTTCACAAAAGAATCAACAGCATACTTTCAGAGAGGTTTTCATAATGTGGTCTTAGGGAGCTATGCACCATTTATAGAAACAAAGTACAACGTCTCTCTCTCATTGTCACTAAGTCCTCACTGGAGGTCTGAGCTACCCTTTTTCCCATGAGTGCTAAAACTTTTGGAACCCCATGTTACTTTATTCTGACATTCCCCTCTTCTGGCGCAGGGTCCAACCCATGTGACAATCCAGCAAAAAGTTTGTACAAAAATGTTTAGTAACCAAGATCACATTATATAGAACCAAAGAAATGAATTCTGACATAACTATGTGTCACTATGAATTTAATGAAAGCAACAAAAAGAAAATCCAGATGTTTTTAACTGCAATTCAGTTCCATTAACAACTAAACACAAACTTTAGTTATTCAGTTCATCAATGTCTCACTTAGAAATTAGTCACATATCATCCTGATTTGTCTTGTATGAAGATAAGTATTAGATTAATGGACATCCAATGTAATTCAGATGAATAAATCCTACAAATTGAATCTAATAAATAATTCCCACCAAGTATAAAGGCAGGACTCTGATTCTTTATCAAAAATATATTCCTTACTTTTGCATATCTTGAACTGTCAGTTAGTTTAATGGCACCAGGGAAAACTTTCAATCTAATAAATCACCAATGATTCTGTATGTAAAACTAATTCTTCAAACTAGTTTAAACTATTTCATTAACCTTTTAATAATAAAACACATAAATCTAAAAGTCATCCTACATCCAAAAAAACATGTTATTAAGGCAACAATCACTACAAGCATTTTGATTCTATTGTCTCTTAAACAATGTTAAAACTCAGGAAGGGAGGTGCTGAGCGTTACCATGACAACAAAGGCATGAACCAACCTGGTAGGTGGGCGGAGTCAGGCAGAACTAACCTTTGATTGACAGCCTATGGGCGGGACCACAGTTTCTTCTTTCCAACCCATCTTAATGAACCTTAAACTACAAAACTGTTAACATGAACCTACCTCAGAAACAAGCTGCTTCTTAACTCTCCTGAAAACTCAAAGTTTTAATCAATCTGGGATTTAGAAACATTATTCTAAACATGGATTATTGTTTCATGCAACATATAAACAAACATTTATTCAAACAAAACAAACACAAAACATCAAAGACAAACAAATGAACAAATTTGAAGCTTCAAGAATTCAAAGAAATTTTTAACAATCTCTTTTCAGAATATGTTTTCTCAGCCATATCTTTTAATGCTATAATTGATCAATGTTGTTATGATAATCTTCAGGATCCTTTTTTAAAAAATTAGTGCACAAACTATTTAGAAGCACAGCAACAGTTTTCTCTTAAATGAATCCAAATTTACTGATGCTGAAACCTTTTGCTAATTCTTTGTAATGTAACTCTATAATAATAACTACAATCTTGAGAGTTATTGTTATAATTCTCTTTTTGTTTGGCTCAATTTGATTGCAGCTGTATTGCAGAATTTCAGGTTAAATGCAAAGAAGTATTTTAATTTAATTCAATTCAAATTCAAATATACTTTATTGATCCCCGAGGGGAAATTAGAAAAGTCAGCGTTGACATTTTTATGTTATACCCAAACTAAACAAAACTGCAGTGTTTGACTTAATCATAAATTAAGATAAGAAGCTTGACTCCAAACTGGACTTTTTCCCACATAATGTTTCAAAAAGAACAAACATCATTTTCTTTAATTTGGCTATTTAAATTTTGAGAGTTGGGGAAAACTTATTACTAGAACCCCTCTTTAATAATCCAAATGGTGATAAATGTTCCAATATTTTATCTCTTAATAATCTGAAATTACCTTGTGTATCTTTGTACTCCCATGTATTCTTTTAATTTTTAAACCCTAAGAAATCAAACAAAGAGACTGGAGTTTGAGCCGACCATCCTCTTACTGTTAAGAGAGCATTTATTTCTTTTCTTTTCCTAAAATAAAGGATTTTACTTGTCTTTATTCTGTTATAAAAATCCTAACCTTGGTTCCAAAACTAAACTCTTCAACCCCAATCTGTGTCCCCAGAGTAGAAATTTTGAGTATTATTGCATTTTAAAGCAATCAAATGACTGGAACTCATCATTGACTTAGATCTATTTTAATAGGTAATCGGTCTACCTTTAATTAAATATTATAATTTTATGGACCCAAAATCTATGGCTCATGGGCTTCAGGAGTCCAGGAACCACAAGTTGAGTACTACTGCATTGAACAATGGTGTTAACTTTCTGCAGAGATTGAAGGATTGGCTAAATATATTGTTTCTGCTTGGACAATAATCAGATTTAAAATTATTAGTTCACAGCTCCTAATTTACCTCAGATCATATTTGCTCCTAACACAGTTCATAAGAAGCTTCAGACAAACATTATGTAAAAAAAAAACCAAGAACAAAAACCAGATCTGTTTTAAAATAAAGAAAAAGCATGCTTAAAAAACTTGTTACTGTGGTGGAAAATAACTCCATGGTTCTGAAGGCCTTTTCATGCAGAATCTTTTAGGAAATATGAGATTAGTTTAATTTTTGTGTGGTACCACTGTCCAATCAGATTCTTTCTAAATAACCCCATTTTTCATTCTCATTTTAAAGGTTTGTTTTACCAAGGAAAATGTGTTTAACAAAACCAATTACTCTCAAAAGTTTTAAAAGTTTTTAGCTGCTGATATCTTAGAAAACAACAAGTGTTTTAATATTTCTATGCAACACAGAACTGATCAGGTGTCCTTTCCTTCTCCAAAGGGAGAAAAAAGAACCTGCAGAACCAAACCTTTCATAGTTTTTTGTCAGGACCTGATATCAGGTACAGTATAAATAAACACGCTGCATGAATCAGAAGAGGAAGAAAAACCTAATTTAACCTCTTCCCAGCAGCTGCTGTGAAAAACAATGAATTTGTACTTTCCATAAGCGTCAGTTAACACTTGCGGACAAAAACTGCACCAAACTGTAAGTACTGTGTCAGAAACTGTATGAAGACCATCTGCAGTAGAACTAAGCCTGTTTTAATGAGGTCTCTAACCATTAGATTTATGGGATACAAACTCTGACAACAGAAAATAATACCTGAAGGAGAAACCCATCAGGTTTTACAGATTCGCTGGGTTTTAAAAATGCTCCTTCATGAGATCTGTCCTGAGAATAACATACAGGTCCTTCTCAAAATATTAGCATATTGTGATAAAATTCATTATTTTCCATAATGTCATGATGAAAATGTAACATTCATACATTTTAGATTCATTGCACACTAACTGAAATATTTCAGGTCTTTTATTGTCTTAATACGGATGATTTTGGCATACAGCTCATGAAAACCCAAAATTCCTATCTCACAAAATTAGCATATCATTAAAAGGGTCTCTAAACGAGCTATGAACCTAATCATCTGAATCAACGAGTTAACTCTAAACACCTGCAAAAGATTCCTGAGGCCTTTAAAACTCCCAGCCTGGTTCATCACTCAAAACTCCACTCATGGGTAAGACTGCCGACCTGACTGCTGTCCAGAAGGCCACTATTGACACCCTCAAGCAAGAGGGTCAGACACAGAAAGACATTTCTGAACGAATAGGCTGTTCCCAGAGTGCTGTATCAAGGCACTTCAGTGGGAAGTCTGTGGGAAGGAAAAAGTGTGGCAGAAAACGCTGCACAACGAGAAGAGGTGACCGGACCCTGAGGAAGATTTTGGAGAAGGGCCGATTCCAGACCTTGGGGGACCTGCGGAAGCAGTGGACTGAGTCTGGAGTAGAAACATCCAGAGCCACCGTGCACAGGCGTGTGCAGGAAATGGGCTACAGGTGCTGCATTCCCCAGACCTGGGCTACAGAGAAGCAGCACTGGACTGTTGCTCAGTGGTCCAAAGTACTTTTTTTGGATGAAAGCAAATTCTGCATGTCATTCGGAAATCAAGGTGCCAGAGTCTGGAGGAAGACTGGGGAGAAGGAAATGCCTAAATGCCAGAAGTCCAGTGTCAAGTACCCACAGTCAGTGATGGTCTGGGGTGCCGTGTCAGCTGCTGGTGTTGGTCCACTGTGTTTTATCAAGGGCAGGGTCAATGCAGCTAGCTATCAGGAGATTTTGGAGCACTTCATGCTTCCATCTGCTGAAAAGCTTTATGGAGATGAAGATTTCATTTTTCAGCACGACCTGGCACCTGCTCACAGTGCCAAAACCACTGGTAAATGGTTTACTGACCATGGTATCACTGTGCTCAATTGGCCTGCCAACTCTCCTGATCTGAACCCCATAGAGAATCTGTGGGATATTGTGAAGAGAACGTTGAGAGACTCAAGACCCAACACTCTGGATGAGCTAAAGGCCGCTATCGAAGCATCCTGGGCCTCCATAGGACCTCAGCAGTGCCACAGGCTGATTGCCTCCATGCCACGCCGCACTGAAGCAGTCATTTCTGCAAAAGGATTCCCAACCAAGTATTGAGTGCATAACTGTACATGATTATTTGAAGGTTGATGTTTTTTGTATTAAAAACACTTTTCTTTTATTGGTCGGAGGAAATATGCTAATTTTGTGAGATAGGAATTTTGGGTTTTCATGAGCTGTATGCCAAAATCATCCGTATTAAGACAATAAAAGACCTGAAATATTTCAGTTAGTGTGCAATGAATCTAAAATATATGAATGTTAAATTTTCATCATGACATTATGGAAAATAATGAACTTTATCACAATATGCTAATATTTTGAGAAGGACCTGTAGAAACACTTAGTTACTGCTGAGTTTTGGAGATGTTGTAACTTCCTCTGCTTTTAATAACTTTTAATAACTAGAATAATTGACCCTGAATATTCCACGATGAAAGAGAACTTGTTTCTCTAAAAGAATTAACCGGAAAGTATCAAATGAGTTAAGTTATCACCCTTTTAAAGATACTTTTCTAACCCTAAAATAATATTTTAACCCGCTATATCTGTCAACGTCAAGCAAGCGTCACATGAGCAGCGGTTAATAAGCGTTCTTCATTGCAGAAAATAGGAAAAGATTTATGCAAATGTGTGTGTGTTTGTACGTTACCTCCATCAGTTTCTAAATCGCTCCAGAGTCAGACTGTCATGGCACACAGTCCTCTATCAGTCCAAAAAACAACCAGGCCCTTCCCAGGTCTGTTGGTGAGACATTCAATCATTCTTTGTCCACTTTAATTTCTCCAGGAGGGAGAAAGAAGAAACTTTGCTCCGGTTTCTCTTCTGCCCGCATAAGATGCTTTCAATATAAATCCAGTTATTCACTCTTCTGGCTCTTGCAAACAGCATGGATCTTTGTCCATCTCAGTGGGTCCAGACTTCTTCTGAGTTTCGTTTTTTTTTCTTGTAGAAAGTCACTCTGCGATTTTCAACATGCAGGAAGGCAGATCTCTCTCTTTCAGGCCGTGCTGGAGAAGCGTCTCTGGTGGAGTAGCCATGGAGAAGGGCAGGTTTCTAAGGTCCAGACTCAAAAACGCAGATGTTGAACTCAAATCCCATATATGTGTGTATTTGTGTGTGAGAGAGGCAGAAGAAAAAGTTTAGTATTGGTTCAGATTTTGTACAAAGAAATATTATCAGTCAGTCAGTCAGTTGTCCACCTGCCTGTCACTTCCTTCTACAACATGAACTATACTCCTTTCTAAAACAACTTTCTTTTCAACTCTCTAATGTCCCTTTTCACTTTTACCTTCTTTTCCGACTGATCGCAATATTTAAGACAAACAAAACTTCCTTCAGGAAAGTTTAAACTTTTTTTTAAACTTATTTACACTCAAACTTCCACGCTGTGAAAAACCAAACTTATCTTCCAAATTAAAGCACATTTAACACAATCATCCCCACTTTTTCCTTTCATTATTTTATAATTCAGAGTCTGAAGAAGGAGACACCCCTGATGCCTCAAGGTTCCGGAACCATTTTTTTTACCTGTTCAGCGGCACGTCTGCCGTCTGGCTTTTCTCCTTTATGAGGTGTAGAAAATTGCTAAAAACTACCCGCAAAACCCTGTGTTCTGCTTTATCTTATTGTTACCAATCAGAACCTCCCTGTCGTTCCTTAACAGGGTAACTGGGCCCTCAGCTGATGTCCTCCCTCTCGCAACTCTGGAACCTAATTAATTAGTTAGGAGATGATGGTTAATGTGTAATAAAAATAATAATATACATTATATCATACAGAGCAACTTCTCACCCAGATATATTTGAAGACAAATAGTTCGGATCTAATCGTCCAGAAGCCGCAGGCGGGCACCAGAACTCCCCTCCGTAAAATGGAAGTGGACTGAGAACAACTCTCAGGCTGGCCAGGCGTCCGTGTCCCATCCTGCGGTCTCCTCTGGCACGTTAGATCCTGTTCGTGACGCTAAAATTGTTGTGAAATTTTCTTATCGAAGTGGATAGAAGTTGACTCAGAACAAAAGAAAATCCGGACTTTGTCTTTATAAGTTTTATTCAAAGGCATTCAGCGTTTGAATGACTCAGTGAAACAGAGCCCCGATCAACATTTACACACAGTATTTATACCAGAACATGACAGTGTTATCTCAACTTTAAAGAGTCTGTGTTTTACGACCCCAGACCCTTCTCGGGTTCAGAGGTGACAAAGTTATCTGGGAACCCATCTGTCCTTCCCAACACATCATCCTAACTGTGGGTTTTAACCATTAAACTTCTGATAATGGCTTTTACAGCTTCCTCCTCTAACAGATGTTCACAGAAGTGAGGTAACCTAAAGGTCATACACTGTGAAATGCTTACTGCAAGAATTTCCATCACACACACTGCACTTTTTAGTTTATTTGTGAAACGTTTTTTAAATCATGTATAATTTTCTTATCACTTCAGAATTGTTACCACTTTGTGTTGGTCTTTCACATAAAATTGCAATAAAATATATTTATGTTTGTGGTTTTAATGTGACAGTATGGGGGTATGAATACTTTCACAAGCCACTGTACATTGAGTTTAATTTGAAGCAGGTAAAAATATTTCATCTTCTAGACCAAAACTCAAACAAAACAACAGAAGCTGAGTGATTCTTGCTATTTAAATATTTCATTCTAACAAATAAAAAAAAATATGTTGAAAAACATACATAAAAATTACAACAAAGGTGGAAAACATCAGTTTTTCCTCTTTTCTTTGACAGTTTTTTGTGTGTGTGTCTTTGCAGATCGTGTCCCGCTGTGACATCTGTCTCCTGCAGCACGTGGTTGACCCAGATGGTAAAGCAATCAAAGCTTTGTTGACTTTACTCAACAGGTACTGTCAAGTTCTTAATGTGTCCATATTCATCTGCAAACTAAAATCAGCTTATTTCACTCTAACTTCTTTATGCACCGTCTGTGTCTAAGTTCTGTACCATCAACAGTACGGTCTCGGGTTTATCGTGGTGCACCAACAAGAAATTCTTCAGTGAAACCGAAAGAGGAAAACAATCAATGTATTTGAATGAATTGGTGTTCTGGATTTTCACCACAGTTACACTGATGCAGCCACCAGCTCTAACAGCAGTTACTGAAGTCAGTGTGTAAAAGTGCAGCAGATGTCAGACGTTGCTGTAGAAACTGTTGGAAATGTGGGTTAAATGAAGGCTATTCACTCCCAGAACTTATTTCTTTTAAACTTTTTAAATGATCTTGGATGCACAGTTATAAATGAGGCTCAGCACTTGGTTCAAAAGTAAGAAGCATCAGTCACACCTCAGCTGTTGTTACAGCGGGATGAATCAGCCAGAACCCCTTTGTGTCGACCCAACTCCACCCTTCATCTTCCTCATTTATCCTTGTCGGCCTTCTTTTTAACCCTTATATTTATCCCTGTTTACACAGTATCCTTCCTCACCCCGTTGACAAAAATCATCTCACTTATTTTCCTCCATCTTTAGTAATTCTTCAGTCATCCTCCATAACTCTCTTTACAAGCCCTCTTCATCCCCTCCTTCCTCCTTACCAGCCACCCTTTATCTTACAAATCCCTGTCTTGCTCCTCATCCCTCCTTGCCGTTTGCATACCACTCGTACTGCTTTACACCTCCATCATTATGCTCATTTACCTCCACTCTGTCACACATTCACAAGAACTGAACTGTGTCAACAGCATGTACATTAATATCAGATACTAATCATTTGTGTCTGTTGTCTGCCTCCAACAGGAAATTTGACAGGTACAGTGGATTTTAAGTGCATGTGGAAGATCACCTGCTCCTTTATTTAACCTCCCTCACTAATCCTGATCTCTTCAGGAGCATTTATTGCTTTATTCTGGGCATTTTTGTTCCATAAACCTTTACATTCATCCTGGAAGGTCATCCTTATGAAGCTGCAGGTTATAATTCAATATTAAACAGCTGTACAGTTGAAATAGTATTGGGCATGATTCAAATTCAAAATTATTCATAACCCCTAAGTTTGTTTCTGACAGGAAATGAAATGGGCATGATAAGACAATGTAAAAGAAAATTATATCATTTTATTTAAATGGCATGTTGGAAAAACATGAAAACTCTCCTAAATAACGAATGGAAAAACATCTTTATTGGCATTGCAGCAATTGAAGATGTATTATATTTACTGAACAGCTTTTTCCAGTGTTGCCTCTGGTACTTTGAAGACTTATCTTTGGTGCTGAGCTCCAGGTTGGAAGGCCTCCTTGCCATCACCCTAATCTTCTATTTGCCCTCCACAGATTCTCTAAACAAAACATTTATATTACTTTCAGTCATAAGAAACATGTTGGTAAAATTACAGTATTACTTTAATTACTTTAGGATTAATAAAGTATTTTTGAATTGAATTAAATATGAGGGGTATGAATAATTTTGGGCCTAGGTGAATATTTTTGGAAAAAAACAGCACATTGTGGCATAATAAGGCCAATATCGTTTGACTAATTTACTCATATATCCAATTGTTTAAAGTTTAAAATGTTAGTGTTGTATATATTGTAAACCTGAGCTGCAGTGTTTTTTAATTTTTTTTTTTATTTACCTAAATGTGGGTTATCATTTTCAGTCTGATTTTCTTTTTATTTTTGGTGTTAATTCAATTTAACTTTTAGGTGATTTACATATTATTTTCTTTGGCTCTTTGGAAGAAAACAGGGTTCAAAGAAACAAACTTGGCATTTACTCTTTGTACTAATCTAAAATGGCTTCCTAATGGTGTTAGGATGAAGCTCAGTCCATGTTGGGTAAAAACCTTGATTACTGATCTAACTGCAGGTTTTGGTGTGTGTGTGTGTGTGGGTTGATGGAAAGTTAATGGGTCAGTGTGAAGGGAACATGGGTGCTAACTGAGGGCCTGTTTTGTGATGGCAGACCTACAGGGGTTGGACAATGAAACTGAAACACCTGTCATTTTAGTGTGGGAGGTTTCATGGCTAAATTGGACCAGTCTGGTAGCCAGTCTTCATTGATTGCACATTGCACCAGTAAGAGCAGAGTGTGAAGGTTCAATTAGCAGGGTAAGAGCACAGTTTTGCTCAAAATATTGAAATGCACACAACATTATGGGTGACATACCAGAGTTCAAAAGAGGACAAATTGTTGGTGCACGTCTTGCTGGCGCATCTGTGACCAAGACAGCAAGTCTTTGTGATGTATCAAGAGCCACGGTATCCAGGGTAATGTCAGCATACCACCAAGAAGGACGAACCACATCCAACAGGATTAACTGTGGACGCAAGAGGAAGCTGTCTGAAAGGGATGTTCGGGTGCTAACCCGGATTGTATCCAAAAAACATAAAACCACGGCTGCCCAAATCACGGCAGAATTAAATGTGCACCTCAACTCTCCTGTTTCCACCAGAACTGTCCATCGGGAGCTCCACAGGGTCAATATACACGGCCGGGCTGCTATAGCCAAACCTTTGGTCACTTATGCCAATGCCAAACGTCGGTTTCAATGGTGCAAGGAGCACAAATCTTGGGCTGTGGACAATGTGAAACATGTATTGTTCTCTGATGAGTCCACCTTTACTGTTTTCCCCACATCCAGGAGAGTTACGGTGTGGAGAAGCCCCAAAGAAGCGTACCACCCAGACTGTTGCATGCCCAGAGTGAAGCATGGGGGTGGATCAGTGATGGTTTGGGCTGCCATATCATGGCATTCCTTTGGCCCAATACTTGAGCTAGATGGGCGCGTCACTGCCAAGGACTACCGAACCATTCTTGAGGACCATGTGCATCCAATGGTTCAAACATTGTATCCTGAAGGCGGTGCCGTGTATCAGGATGACAATGCACCAATACACACAGCAAGACTGGTGAAAGATTGGTTTGATGAACATGAAAGTGAAGTTGAACATCTCCCATGGCCTGCACAGTCACCAGATCTAAATATTATTGAGCCACTTTGGGGTGTTTTGGAGGAGCGAGTCAGGAAACGTTTTCCTCCACCAGTGTCACGTAGTGACCTGGCCACTATCCTGCAAGAAGAATGGCTTAAAATCCCTCTGACCACTGTGCAGGACTTGTATATGTCATTCCCAAGACGAATTGATGCTGTATTGGCCGCAAAAGGAGGCCCTACACCATACTAATAAATGATTGTGGTCTAAAACCAGGTGTTTCAGTTTCATTGTCCAACCCCTGTATATCTGCATGGGTGATAAGTGGAGGGCAGTTTTAAAAATAACCACAGGTCATAATAGCACAGCATATACATAAAAATATAACATGAATGGATGCCTCGTCTTATTTTACATAATTAGGACTTTTAAAAGTATAAATCAAAAATGTGAAATCTGCAAAGAGATGCTCAAAATGTGGGAAATCTTTCCAAGCTGCAAAAATATCTTTTGTCAGACTTTAACTGGTATGGTTCGTTTTATTTGTACTTGTAAATCATTTGTACTTGTTAAAAGTTGCACAAATGATAATAAACCATTTGTTTGCTTTTCTGTTAGTTTCTATTTGATTAAATTCATGGCACACATCTGTTAAAGAGGACGTTCCTGAAAAATTACATTGCTAGCAAGTCCTGCAAAAACAGTGTCTAGCCTGGTAACAGTGGAACAGCTGGTAAATGTTTTTTAACATCAGCTAAAACACTGTTAAACTGGGAGTGACATAATTCCCAGTTCCAGGCTTTAACTTCCAAACCTAAGAGAAACCGGTAAAATGAAAGCGATGCCCATAGCTATGCTAAAGCTACTTTAGCTTAGCTGTCATTAGCACTTTTGTCAGCATCAGTAAACTCTGGATTATTGTGGACAATTTAGCTAGCATATGCCTAGTTTATGTCTTATAAATATAATAACGTGTGTGAATTTCAAACCATATTATCAGCTCAGTTAGCTTTAAACTTAGTGTTAGCCAAAACAAATCATTTAGCTTTGAAAAGCTGGGCTGTCATGGGCATATTTAGTTGATCTTAAATCAACAATATAGGTCAATTATTAGTCTCACATTAAAGTAACAGCTCTTGACAATATATATATAATAATTATTAAGGTGGTTAACTGCCAACAATATTTAAAATGGTTCCAGATTTTCTGAATCAAAAAACCTTTCTGTAAAATAACTTTCTGCAGAAATTTGAAACTAAATATGCAGTGGATTTTAATTGTAATTGAAGTGGGAGCTGCTGTGCAACAGGTGTGGTGTTTTTGTCATTAATTAAGGTATGGCAAACATCGTTATGAAGCTGTGTCCAGTAAAGGTCTGGGAAAGTCGTCTGATGACATGCAGCAGTACGTCTTCATCTACAGGTAAGTCACTGTATTTTATCATAAACACAATCTACGTCTACCTTTTTAATAACATTTTAATAAACAAACATCATTTAAAAATATTTATACCCTTCTATATAGTCAGTGGATTTTTTTTATTTATTTGCATTACAGCATCAAACCCTTCTTTAAAATAGCTGAACAGCTTTCTGCAGGTCTCCTCTGGTGTTTTCATGATGTCTCTTCAGTAAGGAGCTCCAGGTCTTTGAGCTTGGCTGGCCTTCTTGCCATAACTAATGTTTAGGTCTCTCCACAGATTCTCTATTAGATTCAAGTCTGAACTCGTGTTAGGTTCTTCCAGAACCTTATTATTACTTCCAATCAGAAGAAACATGTGGATCAAATGAATATATTACCTTGAACCTGAATCTGCCAGGGTATGAATAATTTTAGGTCAACTGTATATTATTGGTAAAAGCAACATGATGTGGCAAAGCAAGGATGACAACATTGTTAAAAACATTCTCCTGCTGTAGTGAAAAACGTTTAATGACCTTTTAATAAATAAAATGATTGATTTGTGGGTCGATAACGGCTCCTCGGTTCTGTTGCATCTGGTAGAGGTCTAAAAGATCCATGAGCATAAAAAGCTCCTGTAAGAAATCAGCCAACCTTGCTTTTTGGCGGGTGAATCTGACTTGTGAACCTGACCTCTGTCTGCCCAGGGCACGTCTGGTTAATGTGACGGGTCAGCACCAGTACAATGGTAAACAAGCCTTCGTCAGACCGCCATTTGCCGTCCAGTTCTACTGCAATAAAACTGGTCAGTAGATTTTTTTTAAAAGCAACTAAGAAACTTTTATTTATTTTTTCTTGTTGATCTGTTTTTAATTCTGTTCCTTCTGGCTTCCAGATATCAAGGACTTTATTTTGGTTCCCCTCCACAGTGACCCTGAGCAGGCCATCCAGGAGATCGACTCGCTCTATGATGTCTTTGAGGAAGTCAGTGCAAAGTGGAACAACACGGTAAGAAAGCAGCAATTTTCCGCCAGAGCTGAATTTCTGCTGTCAAAGTTGGGATGAGACATCTGGAGTAGGTTGGAAGCTGCCTCTGGCTCCTCAAGTGGAAGAGCTCTATTTTGGTGCCCTGAGAGATGGCAGAGAGATGGCTGCATGGAGCTGTAGATGGAAAGATGGATCAGAGCTTTGTCTGCAGAAAGAAGTGGTTAAGAAGGAGCAGAGACGAAAGAAGCTCTAGATCTACAGATCCATATTCATTACAAGACTTGTTTATGGCCAGGAGATATGGGTCATGGCTGGAAGAACCAGATCCTGGAAACAAGAAGCTGAACCGAGCTTCCGCTGTAGGGTGCTCTAACTCTGCCTTGGAGATGAGAAGAGGAGATCCATCATTCAAGGGCAGCTCTGAGTAAAGCTGCTGCTCCTCCACGATGAAAGGAGTCAGCTAAGGTTGATCAAGATGTCTCCCTTAGGAGGTTTCTGGGTATCTCCCACTGGGCTGAGACCACAGAGCAGATCTAGAACTGATTTATATTTCTTCTGTCCTGAGAACATCTTGGGATCTCCAAACTAGGAAGTGTTGAGGAGAGTGGATGGATGGATGGATGGATGGATGGATGGATGGATGGATGGAAGGAACTTGGTTTCTTGATGGGGTTTGAACCTGTCTGTGTGCAGAATGTGATGTTCCTGGGAGATTTCCACGCCAGCTGTGCCTACGTCACCCGGAGCAACAAGAGGGACATCAGACTCTACAAGGACTCCAACTTCTCCTGGCTTATTGGAGACGGAGTAGACACCACCGTCACTGACGAGACCAACTGTGCCTATGATAGGTTTGTGTTAAAGTGGGAAATAAAAAGGCTGGAGATGTTCTCCAGGTCAGACACACTGAGGAGATGGTGTCTCCTCTAACCTGTTTCTTCCCGGTCTTTCTTCCACCCTGGTGTATGTATTTTAGGATCGTGGTTTACGGACAGCCCTTCCTGATGGGCATCCAGCCATTCTCTGGAAAAGTCTTCAACTTCGGCAAAGAATTCAAAATCAATCAGAGAAAGGTAAGACTGTTCATCTGGCTGAATGGAACCAAACATGTTTTTACATGTTAAGCACTTGATTTCTTCTGGCTTTACTCAACTGGGTTCACTTGGAAAGCAAACTAAGATAAACTCAGAGAGCTGACTTCTGTATGGCTGACACTTGGTTGTCTATCAGCCATAGAGCATTCAGTGGTTCAAATCAAATATCAAACATATTTTAACAGCACATTGACTTGCAGGTAGACCATCCTCTATGGAACAGGTTTCATTGTGTTCTCCATCATCCCATTCCTTGTAGCTGGAGTGGATCATTTGTTTCTGCAGGAAAGATTAGCCACAACATGTATTTTCTTATTTTCTCATGTTTAACAGCAATGTTCTCCATCAGGTGGAATTATGCAATAAATCTTTTTTTTTATTTATTTAGGTCTGGACTTTGACTAGGCCATTCCAACACGTGCATCTCATTTTATCGGACCATCTATTTTATCTCTAGCTTTTTGTTTGTGGTGGTTGCCCTGCTGGAACGTGAACTTCAACCACAGTCTCAGGTCTTCTGCCTCTAACAGGTTTTCTTCCAGTTTTGTCCTGGATTTAGCTCCATCGATCTTCCTATCAACTCTGACCAGCTTTGCTGTCACCACCATGTTTCACCATGGTGACTGTGTGTTCAGGGTGATGTGCAGCGTTACTTTACTTCCATGCATAGCGTTTTTTATGTTGGTCTAAAGGTTCTGTTCTGGCCTTCTCTGACCAGAGAAGACCACTTCTTTCCTCACGTTTGCTGTGTCTCCTACTTGATTTGTGCCAAACTGCAGACTGGACTTCTTATGGATTCCTTCTTGCCACTCTTCTATAAGGACCAAATTTGTAGAGTGCATGAGTAACGGCTGCCTTGTCAACAGATTCTCCAACCTGAGCTATGGATTTCTGCAGCTCCTCCAATGTTACCATGGTCTTCTTGGCTGTTACTGATTAATGTTCTCCTTCTCCAGCCTATCAGTTTAGGTGGACGTCCATGTCTTGGTAGGTCTGCAGTTGGTCCATCCTCTCACCATGTTCAGATGATGGATTGATCAGAGTTCTGGGAGATGTTTAAAGTTTGGGATGTTGTTGTAGAACCTAACCCTGATTGAAACTTCCCCAGAACTTTCTCCCTGTCCTTTCTGCTGGGTTCATTGGTCTTCATGATGTTGTTTGTTCTCTAAAGACCCTCTGAGGCCAGAAACAGAAAAGTTGCAGTTAGACTCAGATTAAACACAGCTGGACTCTGGTTTCTGATTAGGAGATTTCTCAAGGCTTGTTGTAAAGAGTTTTATTAATGGATATAAGAGAAAGGGGCCTCAATGTAAATGGATGGTACAGGTTTCAAATTTCTATTTTAAAAATGTGTAAAGCAATCTTTAATTTTCCTTCCACTTCACTTTTGTGTTACTTTGTGCTTCCATCAGATAAAATTACAATAATAAACCTGAAGTTTGTAACTGAACCATAAAGTTCTTGTATGAATATTGGGCTCACCATTACTTACAGTTTAAACTCTGGTTTCTGTTGCTTCTGTCTGCCAGGTGCTGGTTGTGAGCGACCACTATCCAATCGAGGTGACATTAAAAGGTTCCGCCTTCCTCCTTCAGGCCACGCCCCTGCTGATCCTCCTCGGTGTCTCTGTGATCGTCCAGTTCTTCCTTCCTGCCGTGTGATCGTCTGATTGAGTCTTGATAGCCAGAAGTTGATATTTTTGAAGCAGTTTGTTTAGCAGTTACTGAGCTGTGATACAGCCTCTGCAGCAACAATATGTGATGAACGCACATTTAGAAGATTTTATTCAAAATAAGGTTTTAATTCTCCATCAGGTGGAGATATAGATTTTACCACATAAAGGCTGAACTGCAGGTTTGGTTTTAGGAGATTTGTTATAATCTGTTAGCTATTGGCTCTGATCTAATCTGTGTTGTTTAGCTCTAAGGTTGACCTGCAGACACTGACAGCCAGGAAATGACTCCGAACTGGAGGAAGTAAAGTTTTCCACCTATTATGTTTTTAAATGAGAACCTTCAGGATAGAGTTCATTTTACCATCCTCTTTATTTTTTTCTGTGATTCTGCTTTTTAACGCAGTTGCTTTCTGACCGTGTACAGAAACTGATGTAGATAGTTTGAAGATGTCAGGAAATTTAAGAACATGAATAAAATCTGTGGATTCTTTTAACTCTGTAACCTGGCTTTTGTGCTGCATTTTTTACAACATGCCAAATCTGCACACACATGACGTTTAATGTAAGTGTAGATAAAATGTTGGAGCCGGAAAACGGACCAAGTTAAAGAATCACAGCAACCAGCAGGTGTCTAAGTGTACAAAGTTGACATTTCTTCTTTAGTCCTGAAGTCCGGTAAAACAGAAGATGCACAAAATATAGTGACAAAATAAATTAAACATGAATGCAATTACTGTATGGCTATAAACTGAATCAAACTTAGGGTAAACTGGTAGAACATAAAAAGAGAACCCTAGATGAGGAGAAAACGAGGAGAAAACTTCACCACTCTGTTTTACAAAAACTGCATTATTGAAACAGTGGAACGAACCCACCTCTCTCTTCTTATGGTTTCTGATTTAGGAAACCGAGTGATACCTTTCCATTCTCTCTGATGCTTCGCCTTATAGAGGCTATGCAAACACATGCGAGTCAGACCTCCCCTCTATTCTTCCTCTCTCTGTTGGCTGCTTTAGGAAACACAGCAGAGACCCTCACTTGCTTACCCCACAGCCCCAATTTTCTCTGGTCTTACAAGACTCGGAAACAAAGGCAGAGTGAGACCCTGCCACCTTGGCTTTAGGAATCAAGGTAGAATAAACGCTCTCTGCATACTTCCTGTAGCTGCTTTAGGAAACATATCAGAGTGGGCCCTCTCTCTTGCTTCGCTCTGTGCTTTATGAAACGTGGCCCTATCCAGACTCAAGAAACTGTGTGTTGAGACCTCTCTTCCTCTGTCTCCTCTGTGCTTCAGGTAAAGCGTCAGAGTGAGCCCTCTCCTCCTTTCTCTTGCTGCTTTAGGAAACTTGGCCTTACCGAGGCTCAGGAAACGCATCAAAATGAGACCTTTGCTCTTGTCCTCAATACAATTTTCAGTTCAGGTTATTGAGTATAGTGCCATTTTATTACAATTCATCTAAAAAAACAAAGTCGACTCAGTCCAGTCACACATATCCAAGTCAATATACATACAGCATTCCCGGTTTGATGCTATAGTTTATTATTCAAACTAGTAAAACGTTTCTATCTAAGGAAACCCAGCCGATTACATCAAATCACTGACTGCAGCATTCACTCCTCCTGGGCGAGCATATAGCGACAGTGGACAGTCACTTGCAAAGATTTGTTGACTTTGCACTAATCTCTCATACTCAGCATACATGTAACACTGAGGGAAAAAAACCCTTTAACAAGAAGAAACCTCCACCAGAACCTAGTTCAGTGTGGCCAGCCATCTGCTAAACCCGACCAGGGGTTTGAGACCATTTAGGTGAGGTGATCTTACCAAAGAATGAGAACCACAACAGAGTGGAAACTCTCCAGTCTTCCATCTCTCCTCGTCTGCTAAACAAAAGGTGTCCTTAATGAGGCTCAGAAAAAGCACAGCAGAGTGAGACCTCTGCCCTTCACCTTCTTTAGGAGGCCCTCTCTTTGTCCATAATCACTTTGCGATAGGAAACATGACAAAGTGAGCCCTATTGTTTCTTTCTCGCCCTCTGCTAATGACCTCTCCTCCTTCCTACCATCTTTGCATTGGGAAACGCATCAGAGTGAGCCCTCCTCTCTCCCCGTCATCTCAGATGCTTTAGGAAACGCATCAGAGTGAGCCCTCCTCTCTCCCCGTCATCTCAGATGCTTTAGGAAACGCATCAGAGTGAGCCCTCCTCTCTCCCCGTCATCTCAGATGCTTTAGGAAACGCATCAGAGTGAGCCCTCCTCTCGCCCCCGTCATCTCAGATGCTTTAGGAAACGCATCAGAGTGAGCCCTCCTCTCTCCCCCGTCATCTCAGATGCTTTAGGAAACGCATCAGAGTGAGCCCTCCTCTCTCCCCCGTCATCTCAGATGCTTTAGGAAACGCATCAGAGTGAGCCCTCCTCTCGCCCCCGTCATCTCAGATGCTTTAGGAAACGCATCAGAGTGAGCCCTCCTCTCGCCCCCGTCATCTCAGATGCTTTAGGAAACGCATCAGAGTGAGCCCTCCTCTCGCCCCGTAATCTCAGATGCTTTAGGAAACGCATCAGAGTGAGCCCTCCTCTCTCCCCGTCATCTCAGATGCTTTAGGAAACGCATCAGAGTGAGCCCTCCTCTCGCCCCCGTCATCTCAGATGCTTTAGGAAACGCATCAGAGTGAGCCCTCCTCTCGCCCCCGTCATCTCAGATGCTTTAGGAAACGCATCAGAGTGAGCCCTCCTCTCGCCCCCGTCATCTCAGATGCTTTAGGAAACGCATCAGAGTGAGCCCTCCTCTCGCCCCCGTCATCTCAGATGCTTTAGGAAACGCATCAGAGTGAGCCCTCCTCTCGCCCCCGTCATCTCAGATGCTTTAGGAAACGCATCAGAGTGAGCCCTCCTCTCGCCCCGTCATCTCAGATGCTTTAGGAAACGCATCAGAGTGAGCCCTCCTCTCGCCCCCGTCATCTCAGATGCTTTAGGAAACGCATCAGAGTGAGCCCTCCTCTCTCCCCGTCATCTCAGATGCTTTAGGAAACGCATCAGAGTGAGCCCTCCTCTCGCCCCGTCATCTCAGATGCTTTAGGAAACGCATCAGAGTGAGCCCTCCTCTCGCCCCCGTCATCTCAGATGTTTTAGGAAACGCATCAGAGTGAGCCCTCCTCTCGCCCCGTCATCTCAGATGTTTTAGGAAACGCATCAGAGTGAGCCCTCCTCTCGCCCCCGTCATCTCAGATGCTTTAGGAAACGTGGCCTTATCGAGGTTTCAGCTGCACCTGGTTGATGAATGAGCTTCAAACAGCTTCAGCTTCCTCTTATCTCCGCCTGTCACTTTCCACTGCAGCCTCAGGAGACTACCTGTAGAAGCCCTATAAAGAACCACCATGGCAGAGGCAGAACCTGTTCCTGAGGCCGCCCTGAACGCCACGGAGTCCAACGGGACCGAGGCGCTGAACGCAACGGCTAAATTCGTGGCCACTCCGGAGGGCACGGCGCTGGCCTACGGCAGCCTGGTGTTCATGGCCCTGCTGCCCATCTTCTTCGGAGCGCTGCGGTCCGTCACCTGCTCCAAGTCCAAGGTAAACAGAGGTCAGGACCAGGTTGGGGGGTTAACTGTAACCTGAACCCGTTAGCAGCTTCAGCTAACAGCGGTCTGACTGTTCGTCAGGATGTTTTTGAAAGGACGGCGGTTAAAGGCGGGTTAAGTTACTAAATCACCACGGAGGGTCTAATAGTGATGAAGATATTTAAAAGGATTTTTTTCCAGCTGTTTTCTCCAGATGTTTACCTAGAGCCTGGTGCTGACGTCATCTTGTGAGGGCATCACAGAAAGATCTGAACAGAGTAGATGCGCTGTTGGGTCCTTCAGCCAGCAGGTTCTGCTGCTGCAGGGACCCTCAGGGTCTAAAGGCTCAAACCGAGGCTCATCTTAGTGACTCAGCTGAAGTTTGCTCCCAGCTCTCTAGATACAGCCAGATACCAATAGTGGCCCATATTTGTCTTCTTAGTGTCTGGAGTTCATCCCTGTTTCTGTTTCTCCACCTGATGCTGCTCATGGTAGCTCTGAGCTGTTCTTCTCCAGATGTTCAAGAACAGTTTAAAAACAAGATTCATTAGAGAAAATAACCTGCACCACTCTTCTCTACTCCATCCTTGTACTTCTGTACCAGATTTTCTGCTTCCTCTTGACCAAGAGTCGCCTCATCTTTAATGCAGTTTCACTCCTAATCGCTGGCTGGTGCGTTCTGAATGAGCTCTGCCCTGGTGGCACCATGGGCCTCGTGATAAGATGGTCCAGGAGCTTGCTGGTCTCTCTTGGATGTCCTGCTGCTTCATCTCTGCATCTGAACGTCTCTGCTTGAAGGTGTTGATGTTCCCAGCAGCAGTTTTCTGCATTTGAGGTGGTTTTCAAACAAAGTGATGAAGACTGCAGCTCTTCCTAACGAGCTAACTGCTGCTAACACAAGAACACAACGAGTTCAGTCCGTCTGATCCATTTTTTCAAATAGTCAGTGGTTCCAGCTGGACTTTTCTTCATCTTCAGCTGTGCTTCACCGACACAAAGCATGGAGCTTCTACTGGGACAGCTTACCTCCACAATCCAACATTGTATAAGTGATGGATGAATGGTTGGTTGGATGTGTGGTTGGATGCGTGGTTGGATGTGTGGTTGGACGCGTGTTTGGACGCGTGGTTGGATGCGTGGTTGGACGAGTGGTTTGACGAGTGGTTGGACGCGTGTTTGGACGCGTGGTTGGATGCGTGGTTGGACGCGTGGTTGGACGCGTTGGACGCGTGTTTGGACGTGTTGTTGGATGCATTGTTGGACGCGTGGTTGGACGAGTGGTTGGATGCATTGTTGGATGCGTTGTTGGACGAGTGGTTGGACACGTGGTTGGACGAGTGGTTGGACGAGTGGTTGGACGCATGGTTGGACGAGTGGTTGGATGCATTGTTGGATGCGTTGTTGGATGCGTTGTTGGATGCGTGGTTTGATGCGTGGTTGGACGCGTGGTTGGACGCGTGGTTGGACGCGTGGTTTGACGAGTGGTTGGACGCGTGGTTTGACGAGTGGTTGGACGCGTGGTTGGACGCGTGGTTGGACGCGTGTTTGGACGCGTGGTTGGACGCGTGGTTTGACGCGTGGTTGGACGCGTGGTTGGACGCGTGGTTGGACGCGTGGTTGGACGCGTGGTTGGACGAGTGGTTTGACGAGTGGTTGGACGCGTGGTTTGACGAGTGGTTGGACGAGTGGT
The DNA here is from genome assembly GCF_021462225.1 of Girardinichthys multiradiatus. Lineage (NCBI taxonomy): Eukaryota > Metazoa > Chordata > Actinopteri > Cyprinodontiformes > Goodeidae > Girardinichthys > Girardinichthys multiradiatus. The sequence continues at coordinate 47,891,751 of NC_061794.1, read as the reverse complement.
TGGACGAGTGGTTGGACGCGTGGTTGGACGCGTGTTTAGACGCGTGGTTGGACGCGTGGTTGGACGCGTGTTTGGACACGTGTTTGGACACGTTGTTGGACGCGTTGTTGGACGCGTGGTTTGACGAGTGGTTGGACGCGTGGTTGGACGCGTGGTTGGACGCCTGGTTGGACGCGTGGTTGGACGCCTGGTTGGACGCGTGGTTTGACGAGTGGTTGGACGCGTGGTTTGACGAGTGGTTGGACGCGTGGTTGGACGCGTGGTTTGACGCGTGGTTGGACGCGTGGTTTGACGCGTGGTTGGACGCGTGGTTGGACGCGTGGTTGGACGCGTGGTTGGACGCGTGGTTGGACGAGTGGTTTGACGAGTGGTTGGACGCGTGGTTTGACGAGTGGTTGGACGAGTGGTTGGACGCGTGGTTGGACGCGTGTTTAGACGCGTGGTTGGACGCGTGGTTGGACGCGTGTTTGGACACGTGTTTGGACACGTTGTTGGACGCGTTGTTGGACGCGTGGTTTGACGAGTGGTTGGACGCGTGGTTGGACGCGTGGTTGGACGCGTGGTTGGACGCGTGGTTGGACGCGTGGTTTGACGCGTGGTTGGACGCGTGGTTGGACGCGTGGTTGGACGCGTGTTTGGACGCGTGGTTGGACGCGTGGTTGGACGCGTGGTTGGACGCGTGGTTGGACGCCTGGTTGGACACGTGTTTGGACGCGTGGTTGGACAAAGGCAGAAAGCTAATTTATTGACTTTAATGGTTCCGCTTGTTGTAAAAGATGATTAATTGAAAATCCTCATTCTGGGTTTACTTGAATCTGATTGGCTTCCAGTTTCTAGACACCTGTGTTTACCTGTAGTCGTGTGTCACGTGACTTCCTTCCTCCTGTCTTACTCTCTGTCGGCGTTCCTGTGAAATGACAAACGCTCGTTAACTCGTTAATGTTCATGACTCGTTTCTCTTAACGAGCTGATTGCATCCAGTCTTCCTCTCAGTCTCCAACCTGATCCCTCTTTCTTTCTCTCTCTCTGTCTGTCTTTGCACACCTGTCTGTCTGTCTGTCTGTCTGTCTGTCTGTCTTTAGGAGCTCGGAGAAAATGGGTACGATTCTGGGTTCAGAGTGAGTATTAGAACCGAACCTCGTTGTTTTTCCAGCACAAACACAACACGAACACTGTGGGAGTTCTCAGAACCGGACCAATAAATCAATCTGACCCACGGGTCAGTTTTACTGTTAATAGATCTTCTATGGATACTTTATTGGATCAGAACAACAACACAGGAGAGGCAGAAATGAGGCGGCTCCTAAACAGATGAGAACCTGGTATCGAGAAGACACGACTGTTTTAGGCCTGATCCAGATTCCTGCTTCTCTCCCAACACAAGGCATGGAGCATGTCGTTATGAAACCAGAGTTCTCCAGCTCCAGTCCTCAAGAACTCACCGTCCTTCATCTTCTAGATGTGTCCCTGAATCAAATGGCTGAATAATCTCAGGATGTCATCAAGTTCTGCAGAAGTTCTAGTAACCTCCCATTCATTTGATTCTGGTTTGCTGGAGCAGGGAGGCATCTAGAAGTTGAGGTCTTGAACTCCAGGGCTTGACTGCTGGTGTCCTGCAGCTTAAAGACACCTGAATCACATAATTAGATCATTAGTTGGACTCTGTAGGACCTGAATTTATGCTGATGAGGCAATTCATTATTACCTAGATTCTGGTGCTTTGGACCAGAGATGCATCTAAAGTTGCTGGAACACCATCCCTCATGGACTGGAGTTTGGCTTCCCTGGATTAGAGGAAGGCAGCTGGGTCTGGAGCTGCAGATGTTCTAAGTGTCTAACTGGAAGGAAACGGATGTGAACGGAAGAACCTGATTAAATAGGACAAATCTTTAGGAAATGGTCAGGAATAATTCTGTTCTGGGACCGTTTAAGCAGGAAATGGGCCCTGTAACACAGGTGACTCCCAACATGGCTGCTGCTTACATAAAGCTTCCATCTATGAAGAAGTTAGTGGAAATAAATACATGTGAGCAAAATGCTTCCCTCTGATCCAGAATTTCATTTAATCTGTGGGCTTTTATTCTGAAGGTAAACTACTTCCTGAAATACCTCCCTGTGAAGCAACTTCCTGGCGGTGAAGCAACTTCCTGCCTGTGAAGCAACAAAGCAACTTCCTGTCTGTGAAGCAACTTCCTGACTGTGAAGCAACTGCCTGACTGTGAAGCAACTTCCTGGCTGTGAAGCAACTTCCTGGCTGTGAAGCAACTTCCTGTTTGTGAAGCAACTTCCTGGCTGTGAAGCAACTGCCTGACTGTGAAGCAACTTCCTGGCTGTGAAGCAACTTCCTGGCTGTGAAGCAACTTCCTGGCTGTGAAGCAACTTCCTGTCTGTGAAGCAACTTCCTGACTGTGAAGCAACTTCCTGTCTGTGAAGCAACTTCCTGACTGTGAAGCAACTTCCTGTCTGTGAAGCAACTTCCTGGCTGTGAAGCAACTTCCTGACTGTGAAGCAACTTCCTGGCTGTGAAGCAACTTCCTGGCTGTGAAGCAACTTCCTGGCTGTGAAGCAACTTCCTGACTGTGAAGCAACTTCCTGGCTGTGAAGCAACTTCCTGTCTGTGAAGCAACTTCCTGTCTGTGAAGCAACTTCCTAGTTACACATCTGGCAGCCATGTTTGGGGTCTACCTGCATCACACTTTATAAACTCGATACAGAACCGGGTTTGCATGATGGGTCCGGGTGGTCGGGTCATGCAGTTGACCAGGATGTGGGGCACACAGATTCCACTCTGACGTCTCCTCTAGATGTTCCAGCTTCTGGAAGAGAATCGTGTCCATCATCATCATCATCTGTGGTGTGCATGTGGACCAGACGCACCGGGTCAGATCCTCCCTCTCGGATCCAGAGCTGTTTGTCAGTGAAGCGTGTTTGAAGCAGGATCATGACATGCTACCTCTGTAGATGTTCAGCTTGTTCTAACACTGACTGCTTGGGTCTGGACTGTATGGACCGTGACACGTTACTCCAGCTGCTGCTGAAGAACCAGCAGATTTATCCACAATGTTCTGTTTGTCCTGAACTCCTAGACCAGCATCGGTTCTGTGTCATTAACTGTTTCTATTTGTCAGAACCAGCTTTTTTTTACCTTTTTCTCCAGCAGGAGTTCTACAACGCAGTGAAAGAACATCTGGGCCGCTGGCTGTGAGCTGATTCCTGCTCATCTGTCCCAGTTTGTGTCTCCAGGGAAGAGCTGGAGCTGAATATAGATGGAGCTGACACTGACGGGGGTCCGGCTGTCGAAAAGAATTTGCAGGCTCCTCTTGTTGCTGAAGTTCTCTGGTGGAACCCAAAGTGTCTGAACAGCAGAACCTTGAGGTTTCACTGCTGAGTTTACTGATCGGTCCGCAGAGCAGAGGTCTGCCATGGAGCCAGAACTCCACATATGTCTGCAGGCTCTGGATCTATCTCCGTTTTTACTGTGAGATGTTGCTAGAGCAGAGAGTCTGACATCAGCTTCCTGTTATCTTCAGGAAGTTCAGCGACAGTCAGGGGTCAGGACCCAGATCATGTGACTGTGTGTCGATGTTTACGTCCGATCAGATGGATCTCAGTCAGCAGTGCAGACACACTGATGGTCAGGGTCACACAGATGTTTGGCTTCTTCCTGTTACACCATGACCACCTTGGTGTGGTGTGTGTTGAGTCACCAGAAGATGCCTCCATGTTCTCATTGAGATATCTGTATGCTCCACATGTTTCCATCGTCAAACCTCTCAGCTTCATGCAAACCCTCAGGGAGACCTTATCAATCTCCATCGGTGCTGCTGAAGCTGTCTGATCTCCTGAATCTGCTGACCTTCAGTGTTCTGACTGACCGATGCTCTCAGGGTTCTTGGCAGCGCGTTAGCGGGCCGCTACGGTGATATTAGGCCGATACGCTCATTTTTTATGGGGGTTCGCGCCTTTGACTGACATCTGGGCTCCTTCTGTGTGGTTTCTATGTCGGCTGCAGAGCATGCGCCGAGTCTGCTCCCGGTTCCTTTCACCCTGTGCGACCGCTAACGGTAAAGAACCCTGGCTCAGCTCGCCTGATCCTTCCAGAACTTCCTGCTCCTTACAAACAAGTTCATTTCCAGCCCATTGCTGATCTCCATGTGGAGCACCTTAGATCCAGATCAGATCATTCCTTCTGGGTGTGCAGCTGTTTTCTGTCAGTGTGTTTGTTCTCATGAAGAACTGTAGGTGGAAATATCTCACGCTTCAGTCCAACAGGTCCCAGATTAACAGCTGATTGGGTTTGATTTGGTTCTGGACAGATTAAACTCTGCTTTGATCGGCTGTGGTTGTTCATCATCTTGTCAATGTTCTTGTGTTTCCTCCCAGAATTCTGCTGATGCTCCAGAGACCATAACCAGTCGGGACGCCGCCCGGTTCCCTATCATCGCCAGCTGCACTCTGTTCGGACTCTACCTCTTCTTCAAGGTGAGTTTGGACTCTGTGATTCTGCACTGCTGCAGGTTTCAGAGTTTCACACTGAGCATGCTCCATCCTGCAGGTGTTTTCTCAAGAATACATCAACCTGCTGCTGTCTGTCTACTTCTTCGCCCTGGGTGTCCTGGCTCTGTCTCACACCATGAGGTAAGATCAGCACCAGGATCAGCTTCATCACCGCTGTTGACTCAGAGTCTCATTAATTCTCTCTCTGCCAGTCCTGCGGTGTCCAGAATCTTCCCAGTATCTTTCCCAAACAAACAGTACCAGCTGCTCTTCACCCAGGGCTCTGGAGAGTCCAAAGAAGGTGAGAACATCAGTCACTGATTGGACAGGTATCGTTCTTCTTCAGCTAAAATCTGCAAAAGAAACGTGGCCCGAGTTAGACCGACCCGCTTCTGGAATCTTTAAACAGCAGGAGATATTATTTATGGAGATGGTCCAACAAAAGGGCCAAAGTTCAGAGGTTACTGCTGGCTTTCATAGTGATGGTTCTGGTCTGTTATGGACTGTTACAGTTAGAGAGAATTCCCACATGTTGACCTATGGACATTTAGTACCTTGAGGATTTTACCAGAGCTGGTCCAGGTGTCCCCACAGCCAATCAGGTGTCTGATTCTGGTGACATCACAGCACCGGACGGTAGGATGATCTGTCTGGACCTCACACTATGATCTGCTGAAACGTTTAGAACTTACAGAAATGATTTGAGTCTCTGTTAAAAACAGCTGCAGTGTGTTTATGTACAAGGTTTCTTCTAGATGTTCTGATCCATCAGATTAGTTTCATAGATGCTTTTTGGAGCTGCAGGAAGTTGCTGCAGCTTCTAAAATTCTCTAGTTTAATCAAAATATTTTTAAAAACCGAGTTTTTAGACCAAATTGTGACACAGAGACCTTAAATCTGTATCTGCCCACAGAAATAGTGAATTATGAGTTTGACACCAAGAACCTGGTGTGTCTGCTCATCAGCAGCGTGGTGGGCGTCTGGTACCTGCTCAAAAAGGTAAGCTGTCTTTAAGCTCCAACATCACACCGTCAGTCTGCTGACAGCCAATCACAGCTGTTGTTTCTGTGACATCACAGCACTGGATAGCCAATAATCTGTTTGGCCTGGCGTTCGCCCTGAATGGAGTGGAGCTGCTCCACCTGAACAACGTCAGTACCGGCTGCATCCTGCTGGGGGGGCTGTTCGTCTACGACGTGTTCTGGGTGAGAAAGAAGAAATCAAATCTGCTTCAGATTTGATTTTATATGGATCAGGTTCAGCTCCTTTATATGAGATCTTATTGGCGTTCAAAGAATCCGACGACTAATGGTAGAGTCAGCTGCTGCTTCGCGTGATAATTTATTGTGAGAATGATCATTAAAATATAACGACATGCTAAATTATTATCTTGATTCCAAAAGTAATCTGGCTGTTTTAACGCATTCTAACGTTCACTATAAATTACATCAGTAACTAACAGCGTCTCCAATTACTGTTTTTAATTTAGTTAATAATTAGAGATAAAATTATTTTACAAGAATGTATTTAAAATAATGGTCTGTAAAAGTAAAATGATCTAGAAAAATTACAATGAATAAGTTAATATTGTTTTTGTTGTTAATATTATGATTATTATGATTGAAGTGTAAACAGTAGAAAGGGCAGCAGGGTTCCTCACATCTACGAACGCTTCAATCAGCTGCTGATTTATTCGGACCAGTTTGACCCAAACTGGTCCGAATAAAGTCTGAGTTCTGCTTGAGAGGATCGGCAGTCTGTCGGAGCTTGTTTCCATCACTGACTGAACGTCGTCTCTCCATCCCTTACCTGTCCAATCTCATACCTCCCTCCAGGTGTTTGGGACCAACGTCATGGTAACGGTGGCCAAGTCATTCGAGGCACCAATCAAACGTGAGTCGATGTTTCAGAGCTTCTTCAGCTCTCATTTCAGCCTGATTTATGTTTCTGTCTCTGTCTCCCAGTGGTGTTTCCTCAGGACCTACTGGAGAAAGGACTGGAAGCCAGTAACTTCGCCATGCTGGGACTGGGAGACATCGTCATCCCGGGTATCTTCATCGCCCTGCTGCTGCGCTTCGACGTCAGGTAGTGCTTCGCTCCAGTACCTTGCTTTGCCCTACTGATGGGTCCTGATGTTTCTGTGTCTGTGTGCGCAGCTTAAAGAAGAACAGCAGGACGTACTTCTACTCCAGCTTCCTGGCCTACATCTTTGGACTGGGCCTCACCATCTTCGTCATGCACACCTTCAAACACGCACAGGTACGAGACAGGAACAGAGGAGATGCACGGACAACTGAACTTAGCTTTGATGGTTCATGAAACGTAGGAGTCATTGCTCAACTAAAAGTTGGACCGAATCGGTCCTGAAATGTTCTGGATCCAAGGTGAAGGAAGATCCTAAATCCTGCTTCACCACTCAGGTCCTCAGAAGGGAACATTTTCCAGAGTTTTTCCTGATTTCTGGAAAATATACCATGTTAGGTTTTTGGTTTTGGATCTGTTTAGCCTGGTGCTGGTCCATATGCTGGTTGATTTTGTGCAGGTGTGGACCAGCACTGCAGAATCAAAGCAGTTAAATGAAACCGGATCAGTGATTAATCCTCTGTGTCCACAGCCCGCCCTGCTATACCTGGTCCCTGCTTGCGTCGGCTTCCCCGTCATCGTGGCGCTGCTCAAAGGAGAGCTCACAGAGATGTTCAGGTGAGTAACCATGGCAACCACCCGATCCTGTAGCTACTGGACAGAAAGGTTTGTTCTTCAGATAAACTTCTTCATCACAACCTGTTTAATGTCCACAAATCAGCCTGAATTAATCTGGAGCTAAAAAGGAGCAGGTCATTAAATCAGGTCAAAGGTCATTTCTGTAATCTTAATATTGGCTGAGCCACAAAACTGAATAGAAGAACAACTCTGACCTGCTTGCAGATTAAAGGCCAGTTTGTTCTGAAGCCCAGAGACCGTCTGAGTTCTTCTGGACAGTTCTGGTCCGTCTCGGGGAATAACGGGGTAGATTAAACAGACTGTGGGACAGAGCGTCCTGCAGAGTTCAGGTAGACTCAGCAGGTGTTCGGGATCTATGAGACTTTCCATACTGATGGTTCCATCAGCTTTGGACGCTGATGGAGCGCCTCCTTTTGGACCTGTTGATATAAAAGATTTTTTGAGGAGTCTGGTTGGATGTTTCTGCTCATATTTTGGATCGGAGTGTAACTGCTGAGCGGTTTGAAGCAGACGTTGCTCTCCTCCCTGATCTTAGACCTGGTATTTTTTGACTCAATGTCTTTATTTCATGATAAGCCTCCATCTTTTCCCCTCTGCTGCTTTTTTCTTCTGTCTTCTTCTTTCTGCACCTCCAGTCGTCTCATCATCCACCTCAGTTTCTGTGATTAATAAACTTTAGAGTTTAAGATTAAAAAAAATCTTACATTCCCCTTTCTTCTTCTCCTCTTCTGATTGTCATCCTCACCTCTTCATTTCATCCTCCTCTTCTTCCCTTTCCATCCACCTCTCTTCCTTCCTTCCCATCGTCATAGCTACGAGTCATCAGAGGAAGTCCTTCCTGCCTCTCCACGGATCACTTCCTTCCCCACAGTCAGCGGCTCTCCTGCAAGCCTGGCTACATCCATGGAAACCATGGCAACTGGCTCCTCCCCCCGCCACCGTCATGTACAGCCCACCTCCACGTAGAGCGTCGGTGTCACCTGGGCAGGTAGAACGCCCATGAACAAAGAGAGCGCCGTCCTCCGTCCATTTCTCTGTCCATTCGTCTGTCTGAACCACCCTTTCCTCATCAGGAGCAAAATCCTGATTTATTCACATCTTCACGTAGTTCCTCAGTGCATGGATGGATGAGGGACAGGGATGTGTTGTGAGAACTCCATCAACCCTGGAGGTACCAAGAAACCTGCTTTAATACCAGACCAGGGCGGTTTGGTTTATGGTCTGCAAGGGTCCATATCTTAACCCTGGATCATCAAACATTTAAAGCGAATCTGTCTCCTGTTCTTGGAAACACAAGGCATTATTTTGGATATCAACATGGAGTTTTGGAGTGTCTGAATATGTTTAACCTGCAAGAATCAGACTTGAAAAGGAAAAACGAGATCGTAGTTCACTTGGGAGCTTCTTCATCATCTAGAACTGGATCTCCAAAAAGTTCATCACTGCCTGTCTCCACATTTATTGCCAGTTTAAATGTGGAGCGATTAAATAAACCTTCAAATATAAACCTAATTCACAAAGCCCATTTAAAACAAAGTTCTGCACACGTTCTCCAAGCTCCAAAACCAGAACCCATAGAACATTAAAGTTAAACAGAGGAAATGGTCATTTATGAATGTTTTACGGGAATTAAAGGAGTTAAAGTGTCTTAGTGGAAGCGTGGTGAGCAGAGAGACGTCACCGGGTCCATCTCATTGTCCTGCTCGTCACAACGTGGAGCAGCTGATCTCGGATCGGTGTTGATGAACACAGCTTCCGTTTAGTAACGGTGATATTGGAGCCAACAGCAGGACGGTCAGACACGTCGGACCTTCTGTTCACGTTGAATCACTTTTTACTGGTTTCTTCCTAAATAAGCCAGATTGAAACCAACTCAGAGGTGTCCAGAACATCGATCTCTGATCAGTTTCTGAAGAACTTCAGGTGCGTTCTGACTCTAAATGGTACAGTCTGGGAAACATGAACACACCTGATCAATGTAGTTCAGTTCATTAGTATTTTCAAGGAAACTGATCGATCATCACTAGTGAACAAAAACAGTGGTGAAAATGTGTGAGAGAACCTTTTTCGGTCGTTATGGACCGGCCAGTCTGTGATGTTCTTCCTGATTGCTCTTCTACCTCCCTTCTCTACAGGTACGAGGAGTCTTCTGAGGAGGCGGAGCCTAATGAGGAGTCATCAGAGTCTGAGAAGAAAAAGGACCAATAGCCTCTGTCGCTTCCACCCTCCACCTCTACATTTCACTGAAGCCCCACCCCCTCATGGTTCCAGCTGAGGGGGCGGGGTTTATGTTGCCAACATGTTTGTGTCTGGTCTCCATGGTTACAGCTTCTATGGCACCCTGAGTGGTGGAGTTTGTTTTTACTTGCCTGACTCCTCCTCCACCACGTCACGGCTGCACTCACAGAGCTGCAGAGGCGGGGCCAGATGAGTGGGCGGGGTTTGTAACTTGCCTGCTCGGATGGACCAGAAAGCCGTTAAAGGTCGTCCTGAGAGCTGAAACCTTCTCAGCGTGTCACTGCTTCCTGGTTTATCCACTGCCTTCTGCTTCTCTGTCTGCTCACTTTTATTTGCTTCAGTTTTACTTTGTTCCTGTAAAAATGCCACAATTTTAAGGTTTCTGAATGTTTACAGTTGTTTCATCAAACATCTGGAAGAATCCATGTTTTTACTGTTAGTGCGGAGCGATGAAATTGATTTGGACTTTTTATTTCTGTATTATAAGTTCAACCTTTTTGCCATTGACACTTAAAACAGCTGTGTGACTGAGCTGCAGCTGGTAGTTTCTGCTCCTATGAGTTTGTTAGATTTTATGGGGTCTGTTTTATTATTTTCAGTCACTCATTCTGCTTCTGTCTGAACATGATTGTTTTAGTCAGACGGGAAAAAAATGCAGAAAATCATCAGGCGTGGGTTTAAATTATAGACTTTTCTTTGTACCAAACTGGACTAAAACATAACAGCTCTGATAAATATGTTCAAAGGACAGACTGGTAAAACCTAAAATACTTTTTTTGTAAAGTTAAGGCATCACCCTAAACCAGGTCCGAGCTGCAATTATTGGAGGAGGCGGTGAGGAGGACCTCACTGCCTGCGTCCTCATTCTGCAATATGATTGGT